>NC_139908.1:26688875-26936375 GCF_905171665.1 Trachurus trachurus
GGCGCTGGTGCTGTGAACTACACAATCGTTAACTACTCGCGGCGCTTCTGCGGCCGGTGTGTCCCTGGCGGAGACGTGTCTCCGCGCTGGTCGGTCGCTTCTGCGCTGTGTGTGTGTGTGTGTGTGTGTGTGTGTGTGTGTTCATCTCTGTTTAGATAGGCTACTGACAAATAGCCTACATAAACGCACACACAAGCTGGAAAGTTGGCTCATCTGACAGCTGCCTGTCAATATTGGTTTGAGTAGATTAGTTGTGATTAACATTAGCCTACTGTCAATCTGCTTTCAAAGACTAAAAAAAGACTATTGACTTAAACTAGACTAAAATACTTTGGATTTTCTTTGACTAAAACTAGACTAAAATGCCAAGACTTTTCGTCGACTAAATGTGACTAAACAAAAAAGAATACAAGCTGACTAAATATGACTAAAACTTATAAGGGCATTTGACACAAGACTAAGACTAAAACTAAATTGAAAAATAGCTGACAAAATTAACACTGATCCCCGTACACGGAACAGAAAGACTCTTCGCTCTGAGCAAACACTTCTCTAAGTTCATGAAATAACAGATTTCAAACTGAGTTAAAGTGATAGTTCACCCAAAATTCAAATTTCACTCATTATCTAGTCACCCTCAGGTCAACTAAGAGCTGTGAGAATTTTCAGAGTCCTCCGTTACTATACTAAATACCTCCATACTGCTCGTCTCCCTCTTGTATTGAAGCCCCGACATGAGAAATTGTTCTGAAAAAAATTAAATAAGTCTATATTTTAAGCTTGTTTGTAGCGGAAGCTCCCAGTGTCTCAGTTCACTGCTTATCCGACCGGCGGAACAATTTCTCATGTCGGGGCTTCAATACAAGAGGGACATTACAGACGAGCAGTATGGAGGTATTTGGATGTTTTTTGGTGTGTCTTTTTGGACGACGAAAGTTGGTATCCATTGACAACCATTATATGGACAAATACTGCTACGCGGAGCCCCCCCTAACTCAGAGAAGGCACGGAGGACTCTGAAAATTCTCACAGCTCTTAGTCAACATGAGGGTGAGTAGATAATGAATGAAATTTGAATTTTGGGTGAACTATCCCTTTAACTGAACGCAAGTTTGCTGCAGAGTTTGTATTAACGTCTTTATGTTTCAAAAATCTAATTGTGTGATTTGTTTTTTTTCTCTCTCTCTTATTTATTTTTTTACTTTTTCTCTTAAATACTTCTCCGTGCCTCTGATGTGAAGCACTGTGTTGTACCTTTGTTTACATATGGACATCATTTCTATTATTGTTAACAGCATCTCTATCAGTAATTCAATATTTGTCGTCATCTTCTTTTCTTTTTGCTTTTCTATCAATCTATGTTTTCCTTTTTTCTTTGCGTGTTTACGGCCCGCCACATCTCAGTTTTCTTTAACAAAAAATGAAAAAATCCAATAGAAAACTGATCACAAAAATCTAATAAATATGTAAGTTACAATGAGATGCAGATAAAGTTTTGCAAACAATGTATGTGACAAAATTATCTCCACCTAAAGGTCCACTCCCAACTGCATGTCATGGTCTCACACTGAAGTCACGTGATGACAACTAATCCACCCACTAATGAAACCTGTCAAACGTGGTTGAAAGCTTTGTAACAGCTAGTTCAGAGGTCAGCTCTGTGTCCACACATGCTTTAGAATAGGTTTCACATGTACAGTGCCTTGCAGAAGTATTTATACCCCTTGAACTTTTCCACATTTTGTCACGTTACAACCTCAAACTTTAGTATTTTATTGAGATTTTATGTGATAGACCAGCACAAAGTAGCACATCATTGTGAAGTGGAAGGAACATGATACACGGTGTTCTGATAATAACAATCTGTAAAGTGTAGTGTGCATATGTATTCAGCCCCCTGAGTCAACACTTTGTTGAACCTTTCACTGCAGTTACAGCTGCAGGTCTTTTGTGGTTTCTCTCTACCAGCTCTGTACATCTACAGACAAACAGCTCCAGTCCAGTGGAGAGAGTCTGAACAGCAGTTTTCAAGTCTTGTGACAGATTCTCAGTTGGATTTCCTCCAGGATTGTCCTGTATTTAGCTCCATCCATCTTCCATCAACTCTGAGCAACTTCCCTGTCCCTGCTAAGGAAAAGCATCCCCACAGCATGATGCTGCCACCACCATTCGGCCAAAATGTTAAATTTTGGTCTTTGATTTGTAAAACAACTTGAATACCATGTATCATTTTCCTTCCACTTCACAATTATGTAACATGACAAATGTGGAAAAGTTCAAGGAGTATGAATACTTCTGCAAGGCGCTGTATCTCCATTGACCAACTGGGATCAGATCTCACTTCTGTACTTTATGTGCAAATAAACATGGAAGTGTTGTTGCCTTTTGTCTATGAGCTTGAGAGAGAGTGTGAATGGGACAGGGAGAGAGAGAGCGACTGGGTGGAGTTCCCATTAAAAACTGGAATGATGGGTTGTTTCTGAAAAGTAGGTGAGGATCCACCTGAAGTTTTGTCATTAAAAGACTCTTGGGCATGTTGCCTTCAGTACAGCTGAAGTCTACTGCTCTGAGCTCTGATCTGTCCATCTCCCTTTTTTTGATTTTTCTGACTCTAGAATTTTGAGAGTGTAGGAAATTACATGTTGTTGAGGAGGTCCAGAATTAAACTCCTCACCAATAAAACCACCTCTGAATGTGATCTGAGATCCTGGATCCTTGTGAGTGGACCACTCAATGTGTGATTTTTTTTTCTCTAATGACCTAAACTGTTGGCTGAATAAATGAAAAGTTGTCTCACCAGTGAACGCTGGTCAGAGTCATTATCCACCAGCTCTGCTACCCAGGACGGGGCTGTGACTCTGGGAGCTGCATGTGGCAGAACACCTGCAAGAACAACACATCAAATAAAATAAAAAACAAATGTCGTTGGAATGCCTCCTGCCTGATGTCAGCCAGATGTCAGTCAATCAGAGGTTCTATGCCTCCTTCACTTAGACCAGTTTCAGGTAACACCCTGTGTATCCAGAGTCTGATAACATATTAACCATTTCTGTGAAAATTTGTCAAAAATGCTCAGTCAGGTTTAGAGTTATGGCTAAAAAGTGTTTTGTTACTGTGACCGTGACATTTAACCACCAATATCTAATCGTTTTTTTGGTCGACACATTAGCAGCCTAACTGACTAAAAGTGATAAAAACACAGACCAGCACTAAAACTTTGACTTGAAAACACAATTCAAATCAACAAAAGGAGCCATTCTCATTTGTCCAGGGTTTGTGTTGCAAATGCTAAACACAATGCAACATTCTTGTATGTCTGGTTGTGAGTATTTCCAACATGCGTGTGTGTCTAAGATGAAGATGCTTTCTAAATTAGTTTAGTTTTTTAAAATAATCTACAAAGAACTTTAATTTTGTGTTGATTTTGGCGATGCCTGTGGACAAAAGTGTTTTGCCGGAATGAAGTCTGCGTTTTTCCGTGGGTACCACCGGGCCTAAATATTCTAGGGGAAACACTGGTACAGCTTGACCTGTACAACAGGTCAAGCTGAAATGGAAAACTCATTTTTTACCATTTTATAAAACATCCCTGGTTATATTGTGTACCGACTGAACAAAATGTGCCTACAAAATACAAAAATAATTTTGTCATAGCCTAATGCTTTTCTATGCTTCTGGAGCAAGTTGCTCCAAAAGCACTGAGGCAACCTACACAGAGTGATGGTTTTTATTGCCAGCTATAGATAGAGTGTGTTCACTGTGTGCCCACCTATAATAGCACATAGTACTATCTTGACAATACTCACTTAAAGGGATAGTTCAACATTTTGGCCCATTGCCATAATCCCTATAATCATAGCAGTAGGTTCGTTACCTTTAATTGTTGGTGCAAGCTATTTTTGGAATGGCAGAGCAGAGCCGCGAGCTGCTCAGAGCTACTTTCTTCGTAATTAATTACTTTTATCATGAAGTAACTCAGTTACTTTTTGGTGAAGGTAACTAGTAACCATAACTAATTACTAACATGCCCAACACTGTGTAGGTCATACAGAGACATCAGCAGAAACCAGAGACTTTTGCATATCCAGTTAAAAGTTCTTTGTAGTTGCTTTAAATAGGAACTATGCAAGTCTGGTCGCTTTTCCACTGTGTTGCTAACCCTCCTCCTGGCCATGCGCATTTGTTTACAACGAAGCCAGCGAGAAGTCAGTAGTACATGGAGCGGTGGATGACGTTGTATAAAACATACAATGTTACAACGTGTCTATCTGTGTAGTCTTAACTGTCATAAACAAAAGCTTGACGAGAGCTGGGACACCGGGGCGGTGGCCAGGTACTACACTGATGTTACAAGGTTTTCAGCCATGAGACTCAAGGTGGAAGACAGAGAGCCTCCATTCTCACTGTAACAAGTCACAAGTCATGTAGTTAACCATCACAATTAGTCCAGAGCTTTTTAGTTAAGGTAAAAATGTAGCATAGCCACGGGAAAAATCCTGCTTAGTTCCTCTTTAAGTTGCAGTGCATTGAGCTGAGGACCACTACAGGATTCACTGGGGCCACTGTGTGATGAAAACCGTGCACGCACAATGTATGGTCTCACATTTTTGAAAAATAAATTTAAATTCTCTCACTGGCCAAAAGTTCTGCTTCTGAGTCACAAATAAGATACAGTATATAGTAATGTAGTGGAGTGAGCAGAAAAATATTTATCTATGAAATGTTGTGGACTAAAAGTCACAAGTTTCCAAAGGAAATCATACCAACAAAAGTACAGTACAGTGTAGTAACATGGAGGATCAGGCAGTGTGAGCCATGAAGGGAACAGTTACCATGGCTGTCATGCAGCTTTGACTGCGGGGGCAATGGCCCCTTGCTGTAGTCACAGCCCTGGATCCAGTCCTCCACGCTGGGTCCGTACACCGGGTCAGGCACGCTGTTCATTCTGGAGCGCTGCGTGTCAGCTTTGTCGCTGGTGAACCTGCGTGGGTGGAGGAGCGCTGACGACGGCTCGGCCCACTCTGGTCCTGCTGCTCTGTGTGCAGACTGACAGATAAGGAGAGAGAGAGGGGGGGGGCAGTGAGGATCTGTCACTACACACACTCACACAGACAGCACAGTCCTGAGAGTAAAAAACTCAAATGTGAATGACAGTCACCTTAAAACTTCTTTCAGAGAATATGTCGTCAAGTGGTTGTAGTCCTCTTCTGCGTCATGTGAGGAGGAGAAATGAATGAAATGATGCAGATTTAGGATGTTTTCACCCATAAACTATAAAGAAATGTGCCATCAGTGTAAACCTGTAACTCCTGGGTGTCCTGGTGTGGTGAGGGTGTTGGTGGTTGAGGCGGGGGTTGATGTGGCTGCTGCTGAGCCCAGCGCAGGCTCTATGTTGTGGACCTGAGGAGGAGCAGTGTGGCTGAGAGGACCCAGACCTGGACATGAGGCCTGGACCAGGAATCAAGAGACGGGAACCGTTTAAATGATGCAAAGTACATGTAGTTACATGCAGGTACATTTTCTTTTTTTGTTGTTTCAATGGCTGAAAAAACAGAAACATTGTTAACAGGGGTTGTACAACAGGTCAAGCTGAAATGGAAAACCATTTTATAAAACATCCCTGGTTATACTGTGTACCAGGCCCAGACTGGCCATCGGGAGAACCGGGAGGTTTCCCGGAGCGCCGGCCTATGATTGGCCTGCTGTCCTGCGTCTCTCTCTCTCTCTCTCTCCCCCCCCCCCCTTTTTTTTCTTAAGTCTGCCGGTCAGCCGGCGCCGCGGCCATCTGACTTTTTATTAAGTCAGAGAGGCAGGCCTGGCCAATCAGAGGCCACCCAGGCCAGTAGCATGTGAGAAGGACACTCGTAAACCGTGTAATAAGCAGGATAATGTATAGTTGGTCGGTTGTTATGGAGAAATAAACCCCTTCAGGTTCCGAACTATACATTATCCTTTACTTTGCGGGCTCTCGCAGTAAAGGCAGAGACGGTCACTTCCGGATCACGGTCATTTCCGGCTCACTGAACTTGCTTCAGATCAAAATTGCATGAAACATGAAACGAGAAACGCTCGTTATCCGTTTTTTTCCATTATTCATTTGAGCATAAAATCGAAAACTGAAAAAACGAGTCGTTATCCGTTTTTGGTTTTAGTTTTGGAAACGAATACTGAGAAAAAGAGTTGTTTTTTCGTTTTCTTATTTTTGGTTTTATTTTGAAAAACTAATGAACGAATGATACACGGATTCAAAAGCACTGAGGCAACCAGAGTGATGGTTTTTATTGCCAGCTATAGGTAGAGGGTGTTCACTCTGTGCCCACCTATAGGACGAATCTCCTTGTTGTTTACAACTACTTCCGGGTAGAAAACCAGCATTCAAACAATAGTGACGGACGAGAGTTTCGCTATATATATATCAAATTTTTCATGTTACTATATCGCCGTTTAGACTAATCTGATGTTTGTAAAGTCTATAAAACCAATGATTGGACAAACATTACTATTTACGTGTGCACATTTTTGTAATTAGTCATGGTTATCAGAGATTAGCTGGGGTAACGGTTAGCTACCTGTTTAACTTTAATAACTCAGTGACTCAATAAACGGTCCATGAAAAAATATTTTCTCCAGCGGATATCTGAGTTACAACATGACTGAGCTAACTGGAGTAGTTTCATGTCGTGTCCCACAACGGGAGGGTTTTAACAGCTGACGTCCTGGTGTTAGCTTAGCTACCGCCGTCATCTTAGCTACCGCCGTCATCTTAGCTACCGCCGTCAGCTTAGCTACCGCCGTTAGCTGTCCCTGTCAGTTGCAGCCACTGATGCTTTCTGGACACCGTGATTCCCCCAAACTGAATAAATACAACACATAGCAACACAAAACACACACACAGACATAGTAATGTTTCTTCAATAATTTCAGATTTGTCTAAACGGTGATAGGGCGTGAAAAATATGATATATAGCTAAACTCTCGTTCGTTACTATTGATCTCATTCAAATTATGTGCTGGTTTTCTACCCGGAAGTAGAATGTAAACAACAAGGCGATTCGGTCTATAATAGCACATAGTACTATCTTGAAAATACTCACTTAAAGGGATAGTTCAACATACACACCACAGAGAAGCGCGCATGCATAACAGCAGCGCGCGTGGTGAACGCGAATACGGCACGGCGCACCGAACCCCCCGCCCCCGCCAACAGGACAGACACCACCTTAACTAACACATTTTCTGGGGGAAACACTGCACATTCACCACGCTATGAGATAATAACGGAACGTTACAAGACAGAGTTGTTTTAGAGGTAAATTCATGCAAAACCACTGATGCACATTCCTGTCGGGGGCAATTTTTCAGCAAGCAGTCTCTGCCTTTACCTCGAAAACAACTCTGTCTTGTAACGTTCTGTTATTATCTCATAGCGTGGTGAATGTGCAGGTCACAACTTGTCCACCAGAGGGTTTTGGAGTTGTTGGATTGTGTATTTGATGAGGGAAACCCAGAAATCCCATTAGCCTCCATAGCGTAGCTCTGAGCAGCTCACGGCTCTGCTCCGCCGTTCTAAAAATAGCTTACACCGACAATTAAAGGTAACGAACCTACTGCTATGACTATAGGGATTATGGCAATAGGCCAATTTGCCAAAATGTTGAACTATCCCTTTAAAACAACAGTGCCATGACTTAAGACCAAACCTATTGCTAGTCACCATGCCAACAGTGCCCCTGACCACACCCTATTTAAAGAGGAACACACCCATGGGTGCGCAGATAAGCATCAAGTGTATTTGCTATTGAAACGACAAGAGTGCTGGATCAGAACATAACAACTGTGTCTTATTCAGACATGGCTTTTCACCTGGTACAAGAAAGAGCTTCAACTTACCCAAGGAAGCAACTAATTAATACTATATATCAACTATCACTCTCATCTATTAGTTATTAATTCTATCAATCCATGCATGTTGGGACCACAGGCAAGGCATGATAAGGTGTTGGTTGAACTGCTCCAAACTCAAGTTTATGTAGCCTACTAAATATTTTAAATGCACCTGTATGTGGATCATAATATAATATAAAAATACAATATATGTAATAATAATAATAATAATAATAATAATAATAATAATATAATATTAGAAAATATAAAACAAAATTTGTTGTGGAAAACATTTGACTACTTATCTTTTTAAACCACCCAAACTTATACATGATGTGATTAAAGTTGTGGATGAAGGCAAAGGTGTAAGTGATGTGGATACAAGTAAAAGACAGTAAATATGTGGGTGATGCATTTACAGACCATGGATGAAGGCAGAGGTGTGGGTGACAGGCATCGAGCCGTCGTTGGGGATACACAGCAGCTCGTCCGTTGTCATGGAGAGTCTGTCTCGGTTGCCAGCATGACGGAGGGAGCTGACTGGGAGGTCCAGGAAGTCTAGCTCCCTTTCAGTCAAGCTCTCCATGAGGACTATCAATAGATATAAAAAATAAGGTTAAACAAACACCAACTGATGCAGACGGACCCTAAGGAAACTGTTTGATGGTATTAATATGTGCATATAACACAAAGCCCAGAAATAATTAAAGAAAAAATCCTGAATTAATAAATCAAAACATAAAACTGCAGAAATTTCTTTAACCCCATGCAGCACTACAACAGACCCCTACCAGACACATCAGAAAGAAAATAATTTGGACCTGAGTGGACCAGTTAAGATCTGTGTGATGCTCTTCAGTGACAGAGACTCCATGGCGACCTACCATCTCTGTTTCTGAGTGTGCTCGCTCTGTGTCTTCTTGGCGTGGAGGGGAGGCCATGCTGCAGGACCGGTCTCACTGTCGACGACAAGCTGTTCAGATTACTCCTGTCAAAGTCTGCGATGTACGCATCCAATGCTGCCGAGGCTGAGTCATATTCCTGCAAAATACACCATTCACTTTCAATTTCACGAATGAACATTAAAGGACAATTCCGGGAAAATTCAACCTGGGGCTCTAGTTTCCTAATATTTTAGCTCTAAAAGAAGGATTCTGAAGATTTTCTTTTAATTGCTCCTGTTTTGCAGTAGTTGTGTCTGTCCCCGCATCGCCACAGCAGCAATGAATGGGAGCAGACCGATCTTACGCTGTTTAGGCTGTTTACACCCCTTAAAACTGCAGTTTTTTTCCACAGAGTCAGATGGCTATTTAAAGCAAGCGGACATGTTTGTAAATGGAGCTGTAATACAAAGTCTTGTGTGAGAGTCAAGTTGATAGCTAACTATGTTTACAGGTCGTCTGACACTCCCGTTTGTTTTATCAACAAAGGAATATCAACTCAAGAGCCACAACGTCTTTGTAGTGGGAACAGTGATTCTGGATATTGTTTGTGTGTCAACTTGACTCTCGCGCAAGATTTCGCAAGACTTTGTATTACAGTTCTGTTTACAAACATGTTGGCTTTCTTGAAGTAAACAATCCCCTCGGCGTATGTTTGACGCCATCTGACGCTGTCTGTGGAAAAAAAGTGGTTTTGTGGGATGTAAACAGCCTAAACAGCGTAAGATAGGTCCGCTCCCATTCATAACTGCCATGGCGATGCGGGGACAGACAGAATTACTGTATAACAGGAGCAATTAAAAAGAAAATCTTCAGATTCATTATTTTAGCGCTAAAAACATTAGGAAGGCCCGTAAGGATTTATTTTAAGCAAATCTGCACCACCAAAATCGTGGATGGCATATTCAGAGAGTGAACCTTGTCTTTGTATCTGAAGGTGGTGTTAAGATCCGGTGGGCGCAGGCTGCTCCTCAGATGACCTGAGCTGGACAGCAGGGTGGTCACCGTGGACTCTGGAGACAGAAAATCACAGACCGGGCCACCATACTCCATGCTGAGGAAGACAACAACAACAACAGTCAGAACACTGTAAAGTTACACAGACTGTTTAGATCTGTGTTTTCTCAGGCAGCATAACTAACACAAGCTAAGTGACAATAAGGATTGTTTTCTTGGTCATAGTTGAACTTGTGACCTATCATGGCAGGGCTCTCTAAAACATGGCTCACGATAGGCTGAGAGTAGCTAGCCTTGTCCCACTTTAGAGAATATAGTCTCCATCTCCATCAGTGGTTTGTAATATAGTCCGTACAGTACAAACCATGGATGGAAGTACAGACTTAAAGGTCCACTGTGTAAATTCTTCTTTCCTTCCGCCTTGTTCTTCGTTGGTTTATTTATGGACGCGAAACGTGCTCTCTGGCTGGCTGAATTTTCCGTTCAGGCTGCCATACAAACAGGGCGGCGCAAGATGGTGAAACTCTCTTAAGGAAGACCTTTTGCTATGAAAATCAAACGATTATACACTTATGCAAATATATTCATGGGTAATATATTCAGATTTTGCCAATAAACCTTGTTAATTATTACACACTGGACCTTTAAAGCAACACAAATACACTCAGTAAATCTGCTCCCAGTGAAGACAAACACACCGACACCCTCCTCCTCATCACCTGTCTGTTGAGTTGCTGTCATGGATGTATTATATTGGTTGCTGTAGGCAACATGTAGAGAGCCAAAGACGGGACGTATGTTGCCATGGATACAGTTACAGCGTCAACTCGAGTCCCTATATTTTTGCCCATACTTGTGTGCACTTTAAAAATGATTTGTATTGAATGATCTACTTTTACTGGTGTTATCATGTCTGTGTGTTCATGTCGGGCTGAATCACGTTTTAAAAACGTATTGTAAGACACATGAAGCTCCCTCTCTTATGGGCAAAGTAGCCTACCGCTCAGTGGGGAAAAAGTTAGAAACTTTCAGCCATAACTTTTGAACAACAGCTAGGCCTACCACTTGTGTGATATTTGTGAGCAGGTTTAGTGAGTCTGAACGACAGCGACAAGTGAACAACATTGAAGCCTCGTCTCCAAATCAGTGTCGCGCTGAAGTGGTGTGACGGTTACAAAGCGAAGCCAGCTAACAACAGGAGTTAAGTAAAGTTGGAAAGATATTCACAGATTCGGACTTCCGGGATCAATAACTTTGAGACGAAACGTTGTTCAAACACAAATGATGACTCTTTCACATCATAATCCTACAGACTACTACCTACAAGAATCAAAAACCGATTTTTTTACGAAAACGAGCCGTTCTCCGAGCTGGATGGAAAACATTTATCTCTATGCGCAGCCGGTAGCCGGGCGAGTGCGCAGGGACCGTCTGCAAATTGCAATACAAGAGCAAGACGCTCCGAACAAAAATCAATAGCTCCACTGTTATACAGTACAGCGACTCCAAAATCACCACACACACCAAGGGACTCCTCATGGTCATACTACAACAGCTGTTTTGGAGAAATGTGCCTTTTAATAATTTTGGTGATTTTTTTATTGGAATTAATCATTAAAAATCTCCAATATTGATCAATAGCTCCACTGTTATACAGTACAGCGACTCCAAAATCACCACACACACCAAGGGACTCCTCATGGTCATACTACAACAGCTGTTTTGGAGAAATGTGCCTTTTAATAATTTTGGTGATTTTTTTATTGGAATTAATCATTAAAAATCTCCAATATTGATCAATAGCTCCACTGTTATACAGTACAGCGACTCCAAAATCACCACACACACCAAGGGACTCCTCATGGTCATACTACAACAGCTGTTTTGGAGAAATGTGCCTTTTAATAATTTTGGTGATTTTTTTATTGGAATTAATCATTAAAAATCTCCAATATTGATCAATAGTTCCACTGTTATACAGTACAGCGACTCCAAAATCACCACACACACCAAGGGACTCCTCATGGTCATACTACAACAGCTGTTTTGGAGAAATGTGCCTTTTAATAATTTTGGTGATTTTTTTATTGGAATTAATCATTAAAAATCTCCAATATTGATCAATAGCTCCACTGTTATACAGTACAGCGACTCCAAAATCACCACACACACCAAGGGACTCCTCATGGTCATACTACAACAGCTGTTTTGGAGAAATGTGCCTTTTAATAATTTTGGTGATTTTTTTATTGGAATTAATCATTAAAAATCTCCAATATTGATCAATAGCTCCACTGTTATACAGTACAGCGACTCCAAAATCACCACACACACCAAGGGACTCCTCATGGTCATACTACAACAGCTGTTTTGGAGAAATGTGCCTTTTAATAATTTTGGTGATTTTTTAATTGGAATTAATCATTTAAAATCTCCAATATTAATCAATAGCTCCACTGTTATACAGTACAGAGACTCCAAAATCACCACACACACCAAGGGACTCCTCGTGGTCATACTACAACAGCTGTTTTGGAGAAATGTGCCTTTTAATAATTTTGGTGATTTTTTAATTGGAATTAATCATTTAAAATCTCCAATATTAATCAATAGCTCCACTGTTATACAGTACAGAGACTCCAAAATCACCACACACACCAAGGGACTCCTCATGGTCATACTACAACAGCTGTTTTGGAAAAATGTGCCTTTTTGTAATTTTGGTGATTTTTTAAATTGGAATTATTCATTAAAAATCTCCAATATTAATCAATAGCTCCACTGTTATACAGTACAGAGACTCCAAAATCACCACACACACCAAGGGACTCCTCATGGTCATACTACAACAGCTGTTTTGGAGAAATGTGCCTTTTAATAATTTTGGTGATTTTCTTATTGGAATTAATCATTAAAAACCTCCAATATTAATCAATAGCTCCACTGTTATACAGTACAGCGACTCCAAAATCACCACACACACCAAGGGACTCCTCGTGGTCATACTACAACAGCTGTTTTGGAGAAATGTGCCTTTTAATAATTTTGGTGATTTTTGTATTGGAATTAATCATTAAAAACCTCCAATATTAATCAATAGCTCCACTGTTATACAGTACAGAGACTCCAAAATCACCACACACACCAAGAGACTCCTCATGGTCATACTACAACAGCTGTTTTGGAGAAATGTGCCTTTTTGTAATTTTGGTGATTTTTTAAATTGGAATTATTCATTAAAAACCTCCAATATTAATCAATAGCTCCACTGTTATACAGTACAGAGACTCCAAAATCACCACACACACCAATGGACTCCTCATGGTCATACTACAACAGCTGTTTTGGAGAAATGTGCCTTTTAATAATTTTGGTGATTTTTTTATTGGAATTATTCATTAAAAACCTCCAATATTAATCAATAGCTCCACTGTTATACAGTACAGCGACTCCAAAATCACCACACACACCAAGGGACTCCTCATGGTCATACTACAACAGCTGTTTTGGAAAAATGTGCCTTTTTGTAATTTTGGTGATTTTTTAAATTGGAATTATTCATTAAAAATCTCCAATATTAATCAATAGCTCCACTGTTATACAGTACAGAGACTCCAAAATCACCACACACACCGAGGGACTCTTCGTGGTCATACTACAACAGCTGTTTTGGAGAAATGTGCCTTTTTGTTATTTTGGTGATTTTTTTTATTGGAATTAATCATTAATATCTTGCAATATTGATCAATAGCTCCACTGTTATAGGGTGGAGTATTAAACATTAATGTCTTTTTATTTTATTTTTCACTTATTTTCATTAAATCTGGCCTGGCTCTGGTTTGGGTCTGAGAATTTAACCGGGTGAGCTAGTTCCACCAGGGCCAAATCAAAGGTATTTTGGAGCAGTTGCACGTTTTCAGGTTCACTGCTCTGAAGTCATGTGATCATTTCCTAGCCAATCATCCGAAAGCTTCAATTAAGCTCCATTTTGGAAAGACCAAGGCTATAATTTTACTGCAGTATTTACAAGAGCAGAACAGAAGAAAGAAAATAAAAGAAAGAAGTAAATTTGTCCCTTTCCAAGGATATGTGTAAGTCATTATTATCTTTTTTTCCACCAGCGCCAAATCAAAGGTATTTTGGAGCAGTTGCACATTTTCAGGTTCACTGCTCTGAAGTCATGTGATCATTTCCTAGCCAATCATCCGAAAGCTTCAATTAAGCTCCATTTTGGAAAGACCAGGCTTTTTACTGCAGTATTTACAAGAGCAGAACAGAAGAAAGAAAATAAAAGAAAGAAGTAAATTTGTCCCTTTCCAAGGATATGTGTAAGTCATTATTATCTTTTTTTTGCCATTTCATTGTTGTTTTTTTTGCTTTCATGTTCTGACCCAGAAATATTCAAGTTAAGGAGACCAAATTCATATGCTCCCACAAATAACATTATACTTAGCTTAATATTACGCAGATCCGTCCACCATTAAGTATTGCATTTGGCGGCAACCGGCAGCAGTAGTGGTAAAGCTAAGCAGCTAAATGCTGTTTTAATTCTCGCTGCAGTGCTGTTATTACGTTACTTTTTAAAGTTTTAATATTTTTTCATGTGAGAAAGTCACAGTGAAGATCCCCAGTCTGTGGTCAGTTTATCCAGATACCGCCTGTTGAGGTATTAGTAGGCTATAAACGGAAGCAGATTTTAACATAACAGATTACATAACAAATTTAGGAAAAATTGTTGCATAAGTCATGATAATCGCCCACCAGTGAATCAAATTGTTAGATTATGCTTATTTACAGTAAATGGACAACTTCAGTTTCATGAGTTTTTTTTTTTTTTTTTTTTTTTTTAACTTTCTCTCTCTTGATATATAAAAGTTTTGCCTCTCCCTCTTTTCCAAAAGGTCTTTTAATTTAAAGAAATGGGAAGAGTGAAAAAGGGAAGCAAAGCCCAGAGAAAAAACTTGTGGGGAAGTTCAGGAGGACTGCAAGCTCTGGTGGCAACCCTGAAGAGTGTGAATATTGAAAATAGAGACACCAGCTATTCTTCAGCCATTTGGTCAGAAGTTTCTCTTAAATTATTTGGAAAAGATGAAAGTAAAAACCGACATTGGTTGTGGGTCATATGGACAAATAATAGAAAAGGGGTGAGGGATTTTTTTGAAAAAGAAAGTGAGTCAAATGTGACAGAAGAAAACCAAATAGAACAAGTAGAGGGTGTGCAAGAGGGTGAGCAGGAAGGAAATGATGAAGAGACAGAGGAAGAAAACCTGAAGGAACAGGTAGAGGATAGACAAGAGGGTGAGCAGGAAGGAAATGATGAAGAGACAGAGGAAGAAAACCTGAAGGAACAGGTAGAGGATAGACAAGAGGGTGAGCAGGAAGGAAATGATGAAGAGACAGAGGAAGAAAACCTGAAGGAACAGGTAGAGGATAGACAAGAGGGTGAGCAGGAAGGAAATGATGAAGAGACAGAGGAAGAAAACCTGAAGGAACAGGTAGAGGATGGACAAGAGGGTGAGCAGGAAGGAAATGATGAAGAGACAGAGGAAGAAAACCTGAAGGAACAGGTAGAGGATAGACAAGAGGGTGAGCAGGAAGGAAATGAGGAAGAGACAGAGGAAGAAAACCTGAAGGAACAGGTAGAGGATGGACAAGAGGGTGAGCAGGAAGGAAATGATGAAGAGACAGAGGAAGAAAACCTGAAGGAACAGGTAGAGGATAGACAAGAGGGTGAGCAGGAAGGAAATGAGGAAGAGACAGAGGAAGAAAACCTGAAGGAACAGGTAGAGGATGGACAAGAGGGTGAGCAGGAAGGAAATGATGAAGAGACAGAGGAAGAAAAGAAAAAAAAACAATGGAGAAAGATACCAGTGGTATCAAAGAAATTTGTCATGACTGTTAATTCGAAAAAATGGAGAAGTATTGCCCCCAAGCCCGGTTCAGCAAAATTAAGGCAACCATGGACAACGGTGTTGTACGAAAGTTTCAGGAAAATAAATCCATGCTGTACTCTTTCTTTTAAAAGCCAACATGTAAAAAAATACAACAGCCGAAAAGTTAACTGTCCATATTTAAATATAAGCGCGATCTGCACATTCCCATCCTGCAGCACAAAATACCACTTTACAAAGAAAAAGAAACCATTTGGAGACAATCTTGTAAAAATATCTGTCAAACAGAAAGGCAAAATAACACACAAAACTGGGGAAACTAAATTCCGACCAGCCACAAAAACAAAACGGGGGAAAATCGCCAGAGCTCTCCGTAAAGGTGTGAGCAAAGTGTATTACAGAAAACTTAAGAAGACACCACAAAGAGAACTAATCTCGGGAAACATGACACGGTGTCTGAACAAAAATGTTCTGAAAGTCATCAAGTCAGAGGTCAAAAAACGGAAAAGAATACATGAGGATGTATATATGGAGATGTATTTAACGAAAAACATAATCAAGGAATGTGACTCATCATTTCATCAGATGCCTGGTTATGTACAGCATTTCCAAGTGGAGCCATTTGGTTTGCACATGTATACTGAAACAGGGGTCAGTATACTCATCCAACATCTGAGAAAAAAGACCCCTGTGACATTATACTTAGATGCTACAGGAAATGTTGTATCAAAAGTACCTGGCCAGAACAAAAGAGTGTTGTATTATACACTGACACTTCCTGGAGGTGCTCAAAGTTTACCTCCCCTTCCTGTGTGCGAAATGGTGACCAATGAGCACTCAGTTCCACCAATAACCTTCTGGCTCATGCAGTTTTTAAGGAAACTGTCACAATATACAAAACTCAAAATACATCAGATAGAAACTGATTACAGTTGGGCACTGATTCAAAGTGTTCTTCTGGCTTTCAATAAGGAGAGCATCCACAACTACCTGGACAAGGCATTTGACATCTGTTCCAAAAAGAAGACATGGAAAGATATCAAAATGTTCACTGTGCTGCACATGTGCGCTGCACATGTAATAAAGGCTGTTGCTCAGTCAGTAGCACGAACAACTCAAGACAAGGGTTTGAGACAGTTTGCAATATTTGCATTTGCAAGATTGCAAAACAGCACATCCTTAACCACAGCCCTTACAATCTTCCACTCTCTGTGTACAGTTTTCACTGCGAAATACAGTACAGAGAGAGTCCAGAGTCATCTTAAAGTTGTACAGGACTTGATAAAGGAATGCAAAATGCCAGACCAAACTGTCAAACTTGAGGACTGCCCCTTACTTAATGAAGAAGACGAGGAGGAAAGGAAAAATGCCCACACAATTGTCGGGGGATCACCTTTCACAAGTGCATTTAAGAAGGTCCTCGAGGAGGTTCAGGATCTTGAAAAAAATGAAGCCGATGCCTCACCCTCACACACACCTGAAGAGGAAAATGCCTACTTCTGCCCAGGTATCATTAACCTGCTCTTCGAAAATTATCTGGGAATTTTCCCGCTCTGGAGCGGCCTGCTTTTGGGGAACCTGCAGAGATATGCTGTCGACAAAGAAGATCTCACCTTTGGGCCCCACAAATCGCGTGACACCAACTGCTACGTGGAGAGGTGGTTTGGGATTGTAAAACACTCAATCCTACGAAAGAAGAGGCGACTTAGGCCGGGGACCTTTGTCAGAAAATTGTACAGCTCTCTGCAGGGGAGATACAAAGAACACATCATTTCTCATAACTTCACAGAAAACGTATTACTGAAACCAGTGAAAACCAGTGATATCTCTCAGTCCGAAGAAGGTTGGGCAAAGAAAAATGGAGCAAAGCCCAAGGGAGCAACCTCAAAGTTTTACTCTGCTCCAACTAAGGTCCCAGTGCCGAAGAGGGGAAAAACAACTCAGAGTAAAAATGAAAGCAACAACAGCAAAGGGTCTGACCCTGTGACAGAGGTGAGATTTTTATAATTAATGTGAAAAATATAAATCATTACACAAGGTCAGCCAATTCTATGTCGGCTCTTTGCACAAGGACAAATAAATTGACAGAATATTGAAAATATTGTCTGAATTAAGTTTTCAAAAGCTATATGAATGGTTACAGTTTTGATTGTTCATGTCCTTGTAGATTGACGCCCTTTTGACAGGCCAACCAACAGAGGTTGTCGTAGCTGTCTTAAGAGATGCGCAACAGAAGGTTGATTTTAACCTCCGGCACAGCGAGTTCCTCAGTTTAAGGCCTGATGAACTCATCATAGGCGAGGCAAGTTTCTCAAAATGTTATCTTCCATTATCTGAAAATCATCAAGTTGTTGATGCATCCATCCCATCCTTGTATTTTCTTCTATGTGTTTCTCATGTGTCTTTTTTACTACTACAACAACCTGCCATGGTTATAATTTGGCATACTTACATTTTTATAATATTCATTACAGTAATATGCGTTGTCCCCAATTTAAATAAATAATAATAATGAAACACTTGATGTGAAAACGTAATGAGTTGTGCTACATTAAAATGATGTCCCAGTCCATTTTCAGTCCATAAACTGACCCAGTTACTGCAGAAAAACTTAGCTGAAGCGTAGAAAATATTTAAACACAACATTAACTGACATATACTGTAATTTCCCTTCTATTTAGGCAATAGAATGTTACTTCAGGGCCGTCCTCAACAAAGAAGATACTGCTGGGCGTCTGTTCCTGTTGAACCATTACATTGTTGGTGTAATTTTATATGGAACAAGAGAGCAGATGGCCAGGCAAGGATTGAGAAATGTAAGTACAGTACAGCTATTATGATTTGTTTTTGTATGAGGCTTTTCTATGTGAATGTATGAAAGATACCAAATTGGGCCAGCATCCTCATCGTGTTACAACATACTTAAAATGGGAACTCTCTATCAGGTGTTTCCCCCATCTACCACCGCAACTTTTGGTTCATCAAGTTGTCTGTTATGTACACCATAAGGATTGCTTTCCTATCCGGATATAAAAGAATAATTTATTCTTTGTCCTATAAAACAACATTTCAGGTCCAATTTGATGAGTATGATGGAGCCATCGGTTTTGTCAATCTCAACAATGTCCACTGGAAGTTTGTGGTGAGTATAAGCTACTCGTGCCTATAGGTTGTTTTTTTCAAAAGTTATAATCCTTAGTATAAAGATGAATAAATGAATGAATAAATTCATATAACCAAACACATACAACATTACTGTAGCTACTTAATGAAAAAATAAGTATGTGCGTAATGTGTATTTTGTGTTTCTCCTGTTGTGATTGGTGACATGTTATGGTTTAATGACATGTTTATTTTAACAGTATCTCCATGCCTCGTCGAAACAAATATTTGTTATTGATCCTCTGCAAGGGACAAAAGAGTTGGAGGACTCCAGAAAAGCTGCATACAGATTTGGGTAATATTAAATAAAACATTGGAAAATAAAAGGTAATGCCCAGACTTAGTTGAGCTGAAGAGGAAGTGTAAATGTAAACCAAACTTGTTATTTAATTTTTTTTACAGACAGTATTTCAAGATGCGACGGAACAGACTCGGAAAGGAGGACTGGGTTGACATAAAATGGAAGCCTGGCAAGATAGCCCACAACTACCAGAAAGACGGCACAAGTTGTGGGGTATTTGTCATGCAGGTGACTTTATGCAAGCGGGCATGGCTATGAAAAAAAAATGAAAGATGAAATTACACATTGTTTAATGTCTAATTCATACACAATTGTCTCACCATCCACACAGATGGCCAAGATGACAGTAATGGACTTCCCAAACCTCCCAAAGCAATTTCACATCAAGACTTCCAAAAAATCTCTTCAAAAACTTAGAAGAGAAATGGCTGAGGAAATACTGCAAGCATCTGGTATCTTTCTAGATAGGCTATTATATGAATCTGTTTAGCACTTCATATTCATTCAATAACATACCCGCAAGTACAGTGTATAAATGTGTGTGTGTGTGTGTGTGTGTGTGTGTGTGTGTGTGTGTGTGTGTGTGTGTGTGTGTGTGTGTGTGTGTGTGTGTGTGTGTGTGTGTGTGTGTGTGTGTGTGTGTGTGTGTGTGTGTGTGTGTGCGTGTGTGTGCGTGTGTGTGTGTGTGTGTTTTAGTTTCAAAGGATGACTTCTGCTCCTTCTGTGGAAGAGAGAACCAGCCCAATACTGCTGCCGATCCTATTTGGGTAAGACTGATGTTTAATTGTATTTTAATTGTGTATAAACAAAACTCTAAATTCCGGACGGTTAGGAATGATATTGCAATGATTACAATAACCCAATATTATATATGCAATTCATTGCTGCTAACACTTTGTTCACATATTTTTTTCCTATGTAGATTCAGTGTGGAACATGCAAACGATGGTTCCATACAGATTGTCTGGGGATGACTGCAGATGCAATACCCAATGAAGACACTGCATGGTATTGTGCCTTATGTAATACCTCAAACTGAAGACACTGAAGGGGTGCATCTGGTTAGCTCTTACCAGAGATAGAAAGGTTTAGGTCTGGATAGTGTAGACATCCCTGAATAGGAAGAGTCCCATTTAATGCTACATTTTAAGCCTGGTGTCAGGGAGAGTTGAGGGGACTTTTTATATTTCTGTCCATTCTTTTTTCCCTCATTTATTAACTCTCCTGTCATTTCATGCCCAGTAACCAGTCAGCCAAACAAAAAGTAAAAAAAGAGCGTATAAAACATGTCTGGTCAAAAACAAGGTTACCTGACAAAAAAAAACAACACCCCTGCCCCTCTTGTACAGAGAAGCTGTGCGGACCCCAGTGCTGTGTCATCTGAGGTCTGTGCATTAGTGAGCCATTGAATGTCTTATTGTTTCAAGCCCTTAATGAGTAGCAGTTTGACTTCATGAAAACATTTGTGGTTATTGTTGTTATTTATGATATTCCTAACAGGAAAGGAAAAAAAACTAAAAAAAGTTTCAAGCTTTTAAGTCTATATCTGAAAAAGTAGTCGCTTTCCAGCTTACTTTGAAATCAGCAACATGTCAAAAATATTAACATATTGTTAAACAAACATACAAACAAGCGGAAAAAAGAAGAAATCACCAGGAGAATGGTGTACTCTTGAGTTTTAGAGCCAGCCAAGAGACTTAATTATCTACAATTAATATATTCTATTCTATTCTATATTCTTCAATATAACTGTTATCCTACATCTTTACTTCTAATGATAAGATTTGCTTGTTGCTTGATCTGACCAAGCTCCTCTGATTTTTGATTGAACTTTCTTATCTGACATTAATCTGAGCCGTCTTTCTCGTTCTGTTAAATAAACTGTTTCCTGCAACATCCAATTAGGCTACCTGTTTCTGGTGTCATGCTTTTGGGTTTGTTCCTATATTTTTAGTCTGTTTTCTCCAAAACAGCTGTTGTAGTATGACCTTGAGGAGTCCCTTGGTGTGTGTGGTGATTTTGGAGTCGCTGTACTGTATAACAGTGGAGCTATTGATTAATATTGGAGGTTTTTAATGATTAATTCCAATACAAAAATCACCAAAATTATTAAAAGGCACATTTCTCCAAAACAGCTGTTGTAGTATGACCACGAGGAGTCCCTTGGTGTGTGTGGTGATTTTGGAGTCTCTGTACTGTATAACAGTGGAGCTATTGATTAATATTGGAGATTTTTAATGAATAATTCCAATTTAAAAAATCACCAAAATTACAAAAAGGCACATTTTTCCAAAACAGCTGTTGTAGTATGACCATGAGGAGTCCCTTGGTGTGTGTGGTGATTTTGGAGTCGCTGTACTGTATAACAGTGGAGCTATTGATCAATATTGGAGATTTTTAATGATTAATTCCAATAAAAAAATCACCAAAATTATTAAAAGGCACATTTCTCCAAAACAGCTGTTGTAGTATGACCACGAGGAGTCCCTTGGTGTGTGTGGTGATTTTGGAGTCTCTGTACTGTATAACAGTGGAGCTATTGATTAATATTGTAGGTTTTTAATGATTAATTCCAATAAAAAAATCACCAAAATTATTAAAAGGCACATTTCTCCAAAACAGCTGTTGTAGTATGACCATGAGGAGTCCCTTGGTGTGTGTGGTGATTTTGGAGTCGCTGTACTGTATAACAGTGGAGCTATTGATCAATATTGGAGATTTTTAATGATTAATTCCAATAAAAAAATCACCAAAATTATTAAAAGGCACATTTCTCCAAAACAGCTGTTGTAGTATGACCACGAGGAGTCCCTTGGTGTGTGTGGTGATTTTGGAGTCTCTGTACTGTATAACAGTGGAGCTATTGATTAATATTGTAGGTTTTTAATGATTAATTCCAATAAAAAAATCACCAAAATTATTAAAAGGCACATTTCTCCAAAACAGCTGTTGTAGTATGACCATGAGGAGTCCCTTGGTGTGTGTGGTGATTTTGGAGTCTCTGTGCTGTATAACAGTGGAGCTATTGATTAATATTGGAGGTTTTTAATGAATAATTCCAATTTAAAAAATCACCAAAATTACAAAAAGGCACATTTCTCCAAAACAGCTGTTGTAGTATGACCATGAGGAGTCTCTTGGTGTGTGTGGTGATTTTGGAGTCTCTGTACTGTATAACAGTGGAGCTATTGATTAATATTGGAGGTTTTTAATGATTAATTCCAATAAAAAAATCACCAAAATTATTAAAAGGCACATTTCTCCAAAACAGCTGTTGTAGTATGACCACGAGGAGTCCCTTGGTGTGTGTGGTGATTTTGGAGTCGCTGTACTGTATAACAGTGGAGTTATTGATTAATATTGGAGATTTTTAATGAATAATTCCAATAAAAAAATCACCAAAATTATTAAAAGGCACATTTTTCCAAAACAGCTGTTGTAGTATGACCACGAGGAGTCCCTTGGTGTGTGTGGTGATTTTGGAGTCGCTGTACTGTATAACAGTGGAGCTATTGATTTTTGTTCGGAGCGTCTTGCTCTTGTATTGCAATTTGCAGACGGTCCCTGCGCACTCGCCCGGCTACCGGCTGCGCATAGAGATAAATGTTTTCCATCCAGCTCGGAGAACGGCTCGTTTTCGTAAAAAAATCGGTTTTTGATTCTTGTAGGTAGTAGTCTGTAGGATTATGATGTGAAAGAGGCATCATTTGTGTTTGAACAACGTTTCGTCTCAAAGTTATTGATCCCGGAAGTCCGAATCTGTGAATATCTTTCCAACTTTACTTAACTAACAACAGGTCGCTCCCCCCGAACTGTCGTATTAGCTTAACAACCAAAACACAAAGCGAACAACAGTGTAACAGAGCTAACAGAGGAAGTGTGGTATTTAACGTTAACTTACAGCAGTTCAACCCTTTAGCAACATATTCCCAAAAGTTTGTAACTCACCTCTGACGTCAAAGCTCAACTTGGTAGCCCCAGGATGCTAAAAACACACGTTCATATCCAAATGCTCTGAGTCAAACAGATGTAGCTATCTACCTCAAATGAAAATAAAACGCCCACATTTTTTACTTCAAACACCCGGTGGTTTTCCTGTTCAGCTCCTCTGTAAGTTACGTTACACTGTCAGCGTCTACGCTCAAAACCGATAATTCAAAGCTCCCGGGTAAAGCTAGCACAAAGTTAGCTGGTCCAGCATCAGCTCCGCCGGAGACGCAACGCCCGAACACCGTTCAAAAAAACTGGTCTGTTCATGGTTATATCAACGAGGCTAGACCACTGTACACAACCGTCTTTGCACACACTTTACTGATTTATTCTGACTTCTAGGATGTTACAACCGCAACCAAACTGTACCAACAGACTATCCTGGAAAACTAGCGCCCCATGTGGCCCGGGGTGGTAAGTGCACGGTGCAGCAGCTGTTTACATAAAGTGTAGACACGTGTAGGGGTAGAATAAATTCATATCTTCATTGCAGACTCATGTTCCATTTTACAGAAGGTACAATACAAGACAAAAAGACACAGATTACTAAAATAACACTATAAAAAGTACAAATAATATTAAAACAAATTCATATACAGGCTTTTGTGCCAGTGCTCCCTGAGAATAAGCGTAGAGCCATGATGATACTGTTCCCTGACTCATCTAGTCAGTGTAGCTACATATGAATTCATAGACTACTAGGTTTCTTAGCACTGCCTGAAAAAAAAAAGTTGAGATTGCATTCAAATGCATTATATCTGGTACATGTGTGACCCCTTGAGAATGAAGGACTGCATTCAACTGAATCAAAGTAAAAAAATTGTGGTTCAGGTTGTTTTTATCAGTGTGAATTTACCCACAGGGTTGATTTATCTAAACTGTGGCCTGAAAAGCAGGACAGGGTCAGGGCAGAGACTATTTTCTTCTACACAACTTTATTAATCAAAATGTCACACAGTTGTAGGCTAATTATTTGTGTTTTTATTGAACACACACCCAATTAACATTCACAGTGCTGGTGGGAAACCTCATAACTGGTGGAACCGCCTCTAAAACTAGCTCTTCAGTAGCAGCTGATCAGACCTATACACAATGCTGAAGATGATCATTCTCTGTCTGGTGTCATTCTGTAGTAGATCTGTCACTGTCCTGCTTGCACAACAATATCCCCTGACATTAAACTGTAAAAGACCTAAGTAAACCTGATAGTTCATTCTCCCTTCAGTGATGGTGAGACGTCCAGCTGCTGGACAGCCACACAGCAAAGAACCACTTCCCTCCATGTGTCCATCATGGTGTCCCTCATCATCCACCATCTTGTCTGCAACCAGCTCTCTCTTAATTCCAATTTAATATCGAAAATGTATGTCATCATCAGATCAATCTTCAGCTCACTCTACAGTTATTTAGACAAAAATATTCTTGTGTATGACAGGGTAAACTATAACACAATGTAATAAACAAACACGAACATTATTACATAATGTGTTTGTTGTTGGGGCAGCTGCTGTTCGACCACGTGTTTCCCATCATGCCCTGAGGTTTTGGAGTCATTGCAGAGCAACTGTGGTACCCTGCTCCTAAAACTAAACACTTTATCTAATGAAGCTATATCATTTATGCTTGCATCGTGTAAAAAACAAGTAACAACGAAGCGCAGATGTATAATGGGATCAAGACGAAGGCGAGAGTCAAACCGGCTGCAGTGTGTCATGACCACTGCTCACACTGAACAGGCCTAAGAGTCTGGGACAGCTGGGACGAAGCTGCAGTTTCAGAGTTATTCCCCACAGCCCATGTGTATACTTAAGGGCAGAAATGGTGGGACAACACAGCGTTTTTTCCGGGCTTCATGGCTGCTGCAGGCCCCTTTAACCCAGAACCTGTGATGTCATTGGTGGACTCAATCAGAGGGGGTGTAAAAGAAAAAAAAAGGGGAGGGAGTGATCACTCTGACTCCAAGTCCAGGCACCAGATGCTATGGGTCGTAAATAAGGTCACTAAAGAATTTGACCTATGGCATTCACAAACAATTCCAAAGCTTAAAGTCAATCAGCCTTTTTAAACTTGAGATATAAAGCTGCAGGAGAAACTTAAGTGTGATTTACAAAAAAAAGTGACTGTGAATAGGCTACAATCTGTGATCACATGATATCGGTATAGGCTACATAAAGACTGTGAAAGAGGAAGCGCTTTAAGAACATCTGTGCACTGAAGTATTCTGCTGGTAGACAGTGATGATCCAATCATAAAGCAGTGTCCAATCAGAGAGCAAGAGACTAAAGTCTGATCCTTTTCAAGATGAGGACAGTGAACATATTGAAATATATTTGAATATGCTGTAAATAGGCTGATGATAAACATTTAGGCTACATGTATACATACTATACATACCCATCTATCTATCTATCTATCTATCTATCTATCTATCTATCTATCTATCTATCTATCTATCTATCTATCTATCGTGGTCCTGTTTGATCTTGAACGTCTACCACAATTCTCAGGTTTGGGCCAGGTGTATTCCTTACTGTAATATATTCATTAAAAAAAATCATATAGGTTTCATCACACAAGTTATTTAATTTATATACATTTCAGCAAAATATACACACCTGGTTAGTCGTCACATTTTTTAAAGATATGAATAAAATATCAAAGCAAACAAACAGACAAGACAAGACAAAAAAAAGAGTCAAATTAGCAATTGTCCTATGCTTTCAATATTTTTTTCAATTTCAATTTCAATTTCAATTTCAATTTCAATTTCAAAAACTTTATTATCCACAGAGTGGAAATTCCTCTTTGGTTTCACCATAGACGTGTCTCACAAAACAGAACACAATGACACAGTAAAAAACATTTCAAGGATAAAAGAAAAAAATATAGCCTATAAAATATATAAAATAGCCTATGGCAGTAACTGTACTTCACACAACACACATTCAAGTAGGCCCACATCATTTCATAATGTGTGATGTGTGAAGTACAGTAGCTACAATAGCTAATCTAAAGGACATTTTGGCAAAATTCAAATTATTATGTACCCAATTAACATAAAAAAAATTATAGGATTCTATAGCTTTGGGTCTTGCGGTGCCAAAAGCCAAATAAAATAAAATAAAATAAAATAACAAGCACAGACTAAGCAAATTAGAACAAATACACACATCATCATATGTGGGGAGAGGAATGAGAGGGTTAAGATGAAAACAAAAGCTAAAACCGTGTAGAAATCAAACTGGCCTCTACCGCTCTCGACTCACAACAACTGAGTGATGCATCTTTCCAATAGACGATCTCTGAGAGGGTGTGTGTGTTTGTGTGTGTGTGTGTGTGTAGTGTGTGTCACTCCGAATGTGTTGTGTGTGCATGCGCGAGCGCGTGCGTGCGTTCGAGTGTGTGCGGTACTATCTCCGACGTCACAACCTGCCGTTGGTCGAGTTCAGCTCAGTTCAGTTGGGATCAGATGAGCCGCTGGTTCTCCTCCGGGGGGGGTGAACCCGACTACAGCCGCATGTAGAGGCGGCTCCAGGCTCCAGGCCAGCTACACCCGAGCTCACGGTCCGGACCGGGACACTTTCTACATTGAATTGAAGGCGAGAGAACTGCTGTGAGGAGCAGAGAGAGACTGAGAGACTGGGCCGAGGGAGGGAGAGAGAGCCGCCGTTAACGTAACATCCGTGACGTCGGTCCGCCCGGGCTGCCGCTCCGCCGGGTTTTTACCACCACCACCACCACCACGCTTGTTCGTCAGGGGAAGCGTTTACGGACTTAATCGATAGTTCCGATCGGGGTCTAATCGTGGTGATCGATCAGCGTGTGAATGATGGAGAAGAAGAGGTCGGACTGTCCCGCTCTGCCGCCCGGCTGGAAGAAAGAAGAAGTGATCAGGAAGTCCGGACTGAGCGCCGGGAAGAGCGACGTCTACTACTACAGGTACAGTAGGATACCCCCGTCACACGCTCATCGATCAGTCACTGATTGATCGGTCGGTCACGCACTGCACTGCACAGCCGGTGATCGATCGACCCCCAAGCCTGCTGGTTACTGGTCCTTCACCTGAGTGACATCATCACTCACTCCCACGGCTGTCGCTGCTGTATCTGTTCTGTTGTTTATCAGGAAGTGTTGAAGTGACTCAGTACAAGTTACAATGTATCATCTTTAGAGAGGCTCTGTGATATCTGCCTGTCATCTGTATCTACCGCTACATCCCACTTACTGTGCTGCTCCTGACCACTGGCAGATAGTATTTTCCTTGGCATGGACCAATATACAGTTTTTATTTTAGATTATTTTATTATAAAGATTTTTATACAAAATATACAAGCCTTACTGAGGAGTTTGACAGTGTAACACTTCTCTGAGAGGGAGTTGGCACTTTTATCTTGTCTGTCGTCTTCTCTTCTAAACAAAGTCAAGGATTCAACAGTGTGTCAGGATAGTATAGTGTCAGGAGGATATAAGGATGGGGATGAGATAACAGCACATTCACAAAAACCAAGTCAGGAAGACAAGACATATCTTCAGCTAACACTCAACTGTCGGTCAGATAGCCTATTATAAACATTTATAACACATTATGAAGTTTCATGCAGCCATAAGGCTGAAGTCTTTATTACTGTAAAGGGTCTATCAACAAGTCTCACCATTATTATTATCTCATTATTACAACCCTGCAGTCATTCATTTTCCACCAACAGCTGGAGTTACGTCAATAAACACCTACATCTCAGGTGTAGATTAAAGGTCCAGTGTGTAATAAGGTTTATTGGCAAAATCAGAATATACTTCCCCCAAATATATTTGTATAAGTGTATAATCACTATAAAATAAAATTTGTTTGGTTTTCGTAGCTTTACTCTTAGCTAGGGTCTTGCTTTAGAGAGTGTCGCCATCTTGCGCCGCCATGTTTGTTTGTACAGCAGCCCGAACGGAAAATCCAGCCAGACAGAGAGCACGTTTCATGAGTTTTCACACGTTTTTGTCCTCAGAGGCCACCGTCACTTTGCTGACAGGAGGGGTGAGTGTGAGTGAGTGAGCGAGTGCTAGATATCATGGTTTTCCCCCCATTTTACACACTAAACCTTTAAGAATGAAGACTATCTGAGACACATACACACACACTGAGTAGGTAGACCTGTCACAAATTATAATACCACTGAACCGTATCACACATCCTGACACAGAGATGTGATGATAAAATAACCAAACATTTATCTTGATGGGCCTAATATAGTTGTTATTTAGCCATGTAGTTATATCAATAAAGTTTGATAAAGTCAGTCAATGATTGGCCTGTGAGTGACTCAGTCACTCATCATGAAGACTGTTACAGGGAGAGGTCAGTTCAAAATTACAGTCAATACTGAAAGCTTATTACAAATTATGCAAACCTTTAAAAATAATATCACCAATGTGTTGAAAGTAACAAATGCACTGTTTGACTTTGCTGTAGCATGATTAGTGTATCCACCTTTTTCCGAACGTCAAAACGTAAGCCGGTTTTGCTCTTCCGGTGGAATTTTATGTTTACGTTTCCATGGTTTCGGTAGTCGCGGTAATGTTTTTTTTTTCAATGAAAATCTGTAAAATGCATGGATCATCACACCAGCTTTTAACAACGGATATCACACAAATTGACATCCGTGTTAAAAGCCAGCGTTAATAGATCCATGCGTTTACCGCAACTATGAAACGTAAACGTACAATTCCACCGGAAATGCAAAACCGGCTTCAGGTTTTGACCATAGATGACGTTCGGAAACTTGTGGATATGAATAATTAGGCTACCAGTAATTTCATTCTGATGTCACAACAGACCACAAGTGCGGCGGTGCTGCGGAGACGCCTCGGCCTACACATCATGTTCTCAATTCAATTCAGTTGTATTTGTCACTTTTATGAGAAACAGTTTGTTTAACATGGGAGCAAGAAGCCGTTCTCCCTGTCATGTTGTATGCAAAGATAAAAGAGATAAAAAACTAGAGACATGTTTAAAACAAGACCATAGTTCTAAAATTCTAAAATTCTCCAGATAAAGAAACACATCTGCTTCAACACTCAATAAAAAAATCACATTACTGTCGTTTTTAGATTAGGTAAAATGCAAAAGTGAGTCAGGTGACCCCTCCATCTGATATTAGGCTATGACTCATATCGCGATTGCAACATCTGTCATTTACAATATGATATTTTGGTTAATCATTCAGTTTTGAAAACTGAAACTGATAGAGTGTAGTCCGCCTCCTTCCTGCTTATTTCAATAGTAGTAACTAGTACGTAGTAAGCACAGTAGTAGTGGATCTGTATTATTGTTATTTATTTTGTCTTTATTAAAAGAACAACTTTTTTAAGAACGATATATATAATTCTGATATGTTCATGCAGTCTTTATTCTTCAGATTTATTTGACGCAGAGCCCTGTAATGTTTGCGTGTCTGTGCGTCAGTCGGCCTCTCTGTGGGAACACAGGATGTCCAGCAGCAGTGCAAAAGCACATCAGATCAACTTTTTTTTACAAGTTTTTGGCTTTGTTTTTTTTTTTCCCGCTGCTTTCTGTCCCTTCACTCATCGCCGTCGCCGCGTTTAATGGAAGAGGAAATGTGGCTGTGACTACACCGTGAGCCATCTCCTGTTTTCAGAGGCTGCATGGCGTTCAACATGTCGCTGCAGCGAGCGCTCACACACTCTGACACTCTAACAGATTATCAGCTCAAGAGTCAGAGACGCGTGCCTCCCGCCCGCCCGCCGTGGTCCAATCCTGGACCTTTAACATGAAGGGAGATCAGCGGTTCGAGGCCGAGACTTTACTTTCAGTTTGCTTTGTAACGTGACTCATCAGCACTTCCAGTAAGGAAACCAGTCAGCAGGCCGACTTACTGGAAGAGCAGCAACACCCCTGCTGAGGCGCCCGCTGGCCACCGTTTTACAAACTCATGCTCTTCACCAGGAACCATGTCTCTGCTCAAAACCACAGAGCCAAGATTCACACATCTCAAATATAGTCTTCACAAGATGAAAGATACGATACACACACACACACACACACACTGGCAGTGCCTGTGTGTGCTCTTGTTCTGTCTCTGTGAGGACTCGTCTCAATTTAAGAGTTATAGAGAAGCTGATGACACGCTGTAGGCTCCCCCCACTGTCAGCCGTTCAAAACATGATTTTAAAGTGGATGTTAAAATTAGACATGGGTTTAGGTTTTGGGGTGTAATGATATATTTTGCACTCAGCAGTATAGCAGTACCAGTGGTGTGTGTGTGTGTGTGTCTAAGCATGGAGTAGTGAATGAGGAAGTAACGTTTGCTGCCGGTGTCAGATGTGATGTCATACATGACTGATCTCCTCAGAGAACTGAACCAGACCAGTGGGAATTGAAATTCTACTGGTTTGAGTGTGAGTTCATGTCCACCGCTACAGGTGGGCATAAGCAATGAGTGAGTCAATTGATTGATTTTCTTTTGCATATTCAAGACTCCAGTCTGTCCCTGAATGGGTTTTTCATACTTGTACTTGTGCAACCAGCAATTTTAGCTTCTGAGAGAATCTGGGTATCTGTCATTACAGGTGTCAGGCCAATGTGTGTGAGAATCATGAATGAAAAGGAAATAAGAATATTTGCTTTGCAAGTTGATTTACAGTGTGTGCCTCTAAATGTTCTGCTTGTGCTCTAACATTTTAAAGGGATAGTTCAACATGTTGGCAAATTGGCCCATTGCCATAATCCCTATAGTTTTAGGAGTAGGTTCATTACCTTTAATTTTCGGTGCAAACTGTTTTTACAACGGCGGAGCAGAGCCGCGAGCTGCTCAGAGCTACACTACGGAGGCTAATGACATTTCTTGGTTTCCCTCATCAAACTCATCAAATACACAATCCAACAACCCCAAAAGGCTCCCGTGGACAAGTTGTGATCTGCACATTCACCACGCTATGAGATAATAACGCATCAGCGATTTTGCATGAATTTGCCTCAAAAACAACTCTATCTCGTAACGTTCTGTTATTATCTAAAACTATAGGGATTGGCAATGGGCCAATTTGCTGAAATGTTGAACTATCCCTTTAAGTTAGGGGCCACTGTGATACTAGGAAAAAACCTTGAACATGTAAATTCAACTAATTTGGTCTATTTGTTAACGTCGTCAAAACACCAACTACTTTTTGCTACCTACTGTGAGGTGTAGTAGTGTCACAGTAGGTAGCAAACTTCCATTCATACTTGCCTGATGCGGAGTGATATACTGTGATAAGGCTTTAGAATAGTAGCTGTGGTATATGCTCATTATATGACAGTTAACAACCAATCAGATTGCCGGATTTCACCTTGCCGTTTTATAATGGAAATTATTATGCTATTGTTTTTGAATTACATTACCATTAGTCCCCTACAGGCTTCCATAGAACTCAACAGGCAGGGGTAAAGTTGTCAGTCAGCTGTTTTAGTGAGGCTCCTGTGTTTCAAAGACCTGGGGGTCAAAGGTCATAGAAAGCTGTGGCCTTCCGCCATCAGTTGAAACATGTTTGATTGTCTAACAACTAAAAATATCTTCTTCTCCGGATATCTGTCTGACTCCCTTCTCTCTTCAGTCCCTCAGGGAAGAAGTTCAGGAGTAAACCTCAGTTGTCCCGTTACCTTGGCAACACAGTGGATCTGGGATGTTTCGACTTCCGGACGGGGAAGATGATGCCTGGGAAAATGCAGAAAAACAAACAGAGGCTTCGGCACGACCAGCTCAATCTGGCCAAGGTAACGGGGGAGGGATCACACCCGTAGTGAGGAGGAGGAGGAGGAGGAGGAGGAGGAAGAGGAGGAGGAGGGGGAAGGGGCCGTGGCCGTGGCTTTACTGTGGTCGCCTTCTCCGCTATCAGATTATCAGATTAACGCAGCTCTTCCTGCAACAGGTTGATAGTTCAGCAGGTCAGTGGACAAACATCCACAGCAGAGGAGGCTGATGTGTAGCTGAACTCTGTGTCCACACTAGTGGTGTTGGGAAAAGCAGCTCTTTAGAGATTACTGAATCACTAGAGTCAGTTCATTCAAAATAATTTGTTCAAAACGTCCGCTCACCGAATCGTTCAGTGCTCGGCGGCAGCCCTGACTGCACGGTGCATAGTCTGACTCCCTGAACTGATACGCAGCTGAATGATTCATGACTCAGTTCATGCATCAGCCCTGAGGCTCACAATCACTCTGCAGTGAACATACTGATACGTTCGCGAGTACAGACATAGTGTGCGCCAGGAATGACGTCAAAACCCGGAAGTTTAGCATCACGCTGGTTCCCGGAAAAGAAAGTGAATGGGATTTTTGCATTTGGATGATGTCAGAAAATAAGATCTATGTCTAACACAAGTTTATGAAGTTTTGTCACATATGAACACCTTTTCTACCATATTTAAAGCAGAAGTAAGTCTTAAGTCTTAAATAGTTCTATCTTCCAACAGCAATCACTTCTATAGAGTGTTTGGTCTGAAACACGGGTCTGTCAGTCCCTCTGCTCTGCTGTAAGCCGAGGAGAAAACTTTCCTTGTATCCTACAACCTTTATCCAATGAGGAGAGAGAACGGCATAAAGGGGCGGTCCTCTCTGTGGATGCGTGTGAATGTGGTGACGTAGGGACGAGGGCGGGGACTGCTAACTCCATCGGCTGACAGGAAGTTAGCCAAAACCACCGATCGCTTACTTCTGCTAAATGTGATCGCCAAAAGTAAAAAGCTAACGTTACGTTAGGCTTTAACTGACTAGCCTACTACATGGTCGCAGGACTGACATCACCACAAATGGGATTGTTTTTACTTGTTGAAGAGCCATACATAACATAAATAACCTCCATAAGAACACTCTGGCCTGTTCAGAGGTGATGACGCTTAATGCCCCCGACAGAGTTTGTAGTCATATTGAGCAACTTGTTAGCAACCGCCTTTTTACCACACGTAAAAGCTTCAAAATTCACAAGTAGGGTATTTACTGACGTGTTTTATGTCGTAGAACAAAACCTGAAACTTGCTCAAGCTTTTGTTAACCACAGACCTAATTTGAGGTATTTTACCAAAATCCCATTCAGAAAATGTATTGACTTTTAGACGAGGGAACAGAAATGCTAAAAATGCTAACGGCGTTCCAGACTCTATTGCTACTGTTTGCGAACGGCACAACGTTACTTTCGGTAGCACATTCAGTAAACGACATGTGGTTTACTGAATGTGCTACTGAAAGTTCGCAAGCGACATAACGACACCTTCACAAATGTGTGGTTTACTGAACTTGCTACTGAAAGTAGCGTTGCGCCGTTCGCGAACGTGTCGTTATGTTGCTTGCAAACTTTCTTTTTTACTGACCGTGCTACTGAAAGTTCTTGTCCCTTGTCCCTCTGTCCTGGATGCTCTTTGTCCACTGGGGGTTTTGATCTGGTCTTGTCAGTGTCTCCACTTGCTCTTGTTCAGTAGTGGACAGCAACATTGTGTACTTTACTTGAGTATTGTTTTGGGGTTATAGGCTACTTACTACTTTCACTTCACTACATTTGAAGGACAAATATTGTACTTTTAACTCTGCTACATTTCTATTGGTGCTCTCTTTACTCACTAATTGCTCTTTTGTCAGCTGATGATTTTTCTCTTTTTTTTTTTTTTTGCTAAATTCTGATACCAAAGAAAACAAACTGTTCCAGCTGATAGGCGTATGGTAAAATGGTGTGGTATTGCCGTAGCTGTAGGACATCATGCTCCTCCGTGCTTGAGCAAACACAGAAACAACCTCTGCGGTTCATGTGCGATCGCGGTGTTGTTTGAACAATGGCTTCACAGAGAATATGAATAGAGATTTTCACAGATTGACTTTTTTTTAAACATTTCTTTTGTTATATGTCGGCTGCTGACAACGATACAGGAAGTGAAACAAAGAAAAGGCTGCAGAGTTCAAAGGGCCCTGCCGCACACCAATTGAAATGACTGATAAGACATGGTTTCAAATTTGTCTCTGCAGCTAATTTCAGTCGTTTTTGAACCAACATAGAGATTTTAAGAAACATGATGGAGCAGAATCTGCATCAGTGTCTTCTTGAATGCACTTACTATGATGAAAATGATGATTACGGTACTTTGAATACTGAATTTTTAATTTTTTTTTTACTTTAGTAGCTTCACTTAAGTTATATTTTTGATTAAGCTACTTTATTGGAGGAATATATGACAAGGTTTCTGTTTTGTTTTTATCCTCTGTGAGGCACTTTGTGTTACACTGTATGAAAAGTGCCATATAAATAAAGTTGATTTGATTTGATTTGAGGATTACCGGTACTTTTACTCAAGTGATGATGTTGTACTTTGTCCACCTCTGCTGTTGTTGTGGGTGTTTACTCTGACTTGTTTTGGTCTTGTGAGTCCTCTGATCCTGATCGGGGCCTTGGAAAGTCTAAACACTTTGTTCTAAACCCTCTGAAGAAAACGTGCAGGGGAAAAAACATGAACACACACACAAAACTGAGACAAGCCTTAGGTACATATTCAGTTGGACTTCCGGGTTTCGATTCAGACTCGTCTTCGCCCTGTAGACATTTTGACTCTGGTGTGTCTCTTGGTCTTGTGGGTGGTTGGGTTCTGACTAACCTCTAATTTGTGGACGTTTGACCCTGTGGGTGTTTTGACTCAGAGTCGTCCCTGTGACGTGGATGTTCTTTGTCCGGTGGTTGTCGTGGTCCCGACCTATACGTACATGTCTTGAATCTGTTTTGACTTTATTCTCAGTCCTGTCTTTTTAATTGCACCCTGTCTCTTGTATATATACGCTCCTGGTCTAATCAATGTTTTTACTCATAAAGTACGTGTCTCGGTTTGGTTCTCAGCCCACACCGTCGTGTCTCATGTGTCTTCGCTCGCTCGTCCCCGCTCTTGTCTGTGTGCGTCTAAACACTCAGGAACCGCAAGTGTTGTGGGTATATGTTTAGTTTAGTTTAGTTTAGTTTATCTCTGCCTTTGGTTTGACATAGCATCTCATTGTGCTATGTGAAATTACAACTCAACATACAGCAACTAAGATCCAAGAAAAGGTTACAAAACAGAAATAAACAAATCAAAGTAAAGAAAGAAAGAAAGAAAGAAAGAAAGAAAGAAAGAAAGAAAGAAAGAAAGAAAGAAATAGACATTCAGGCTGAAAAGGTGTAGGCTGAAGCAGCTTATTCCGCCAACCCTATCACAAAACAGGCTATGTTACACTCGCAGTTTCATTTTTATCAACAAACAGGGTCAAAAAGGCTCCCTAGCATAGAAGGCACCACAGTTCGTAGTTCTAATTTACCTACTTTTATTTATTCATTTATTTGTAGATATTGAGCTGCATTTTTTCAAATTCATTTTCCAGATTGTTCCATAAGTTGACAGCTTTTTTTTTTTTTTTTTTTTTTTACATTTTCTGAATACAGTCTGGCAGCATAATGTTGTTTTTATGCTGTGCAGCATTGAAGTCAACCAGTTCCTTGAATTTGAGTTCATATGTATTTTATCAATAATTGGTTGGTTGGTTGCTTATCCACCTTTTTCCAAACGTCAAAAACGTAAGCCTGTTTTGCCGGTTATGCTCTTCCGGTGGAATTTTACTTATGTTTCCATGGTTTCGGTAGTCGCGGTAAATGCATGGATTTTTTTTTTTTTTTTCAATGAAAATCTGTAAAACGCATGGATCATCACAGCAGCTTCTAACAGTGGATATCACACAAATTGACATCCGTGTTAAAATCCAGCGTTAATAGATCCATGCGTTTACCGCAACTATGACAACGACTGAAAACCATGGAAACGTAAAGTAGAATTCCACCAATCCGACAAAACCGGAAGCCGGTTTTGTCCATAGATGACGTTCAGAAACTTGTGGATAGTCTGCTTTGTTTATGATTTGTATTAGTCTTTTTTGGAGTAGGAGGATTGGTTTTGTGATTGTTTCATACAGTGTGTCCCCACACTTAAATACAATAAGTTATTAGAGACTGGTACAGAATCTTTATTGAGTTTATTGTTAGGGTGTTTTGACATTTAAATGCAAAATTGCAATTTTTGATGTGGCTTCCAGCAGTATGGACTTGGCCTGTGTGTGTTTGGCCCAGCCTGGTCTTGGATGTCACATCATTGGTTGAGATGATGACAGTATATAAAGTGTTTGTTTTGAGCACTAGTCCACCACAGCCCTTCAATTAGCAGCATTGCATTTATCTTTTCCAGCTGCGTTTACCTTGCATGGCTCAACAAACCTCACTGTGAGGGAGACCGGACTCATTAACATGTTCAGGCATCCATCTAATTAAATTTGGATGATCATCCAACCTGTGTCAGCTGACACACACACACACACACACACACACACACACACACACACACACACACACACACACACACACACACACACACACACACACACACACACACACACACACACACACACACACACACACAGTGACGTAATGAACCCTGAGCTCTGATTCAGAGTTCCACTACTGACCAGCTGTGTTTGTGCTGTCCACTGGGACCATGCCTGACACAAACCAGGATTTTCCACTGTCATGGTTTAAACTACGCTAACGGACAGCTATGATAGGCTCCACCCACACAGACCACACTATTTTCAGTCTCTGTGTGTGTGTGTGTGTGTGTGTGTGTTGGGTCAAGTACGTGTGTGCTTGCAGCATGCTTCTGCACACGTCCGCATTTGTGTGTGTGTGTGTGTGTGTGTGTTGTTTTGTTTGTGAGCGCAGCCTTTGTGCCAGAGATAACAGCAACATGGACCCCTCCCACACAACAGACACGTCTCAGTGTTTCTTAACACACACACACACACACACACACACACACACACACACACACACACACACACACACACACACACACACACACACACACACACACACACACACTACAGCAGAGTTAGAGGAGAGATCATGGGGTCATTAAAGGGGTGTTCCGGTGTAAGTTTAATTCATGGTCTAACAAGCCATGACACAGAGTAAGACCCCCCCTCAAGAGATCTAGTTTGCCGACCGCTAGCTTCTGTAGTTGTAGCAACTTCAGCAAAGACCGCACAATAACAATACACTGCTGTCTATTCCTCCACCAGCAAACCGCCATCAAAAAAGCCAGTAAAAATGCTCAGAACAGCACCAAACTTCATCAACTGTACAAACAGAGTCCCAGCACTTAATACGAAGCATCAAACACCTGCTAGTTTGCCTGGTTTCTATTGAAAAGAGATGAAAACAAAACTCACCCACCAGTGTTACAGGGAGAATGGAGGCTCTCTGCCTTCCATGTAGCCTCCGACCCGGTTCCCAGCTCTCGTCTCCGCGACACAAATGCGCCCCGTAACCCGTAATTTGTCTTGTTTATGACAGATAAGACTACACAAATATACACATTGTAACATTGTATATATGCTAAATAACATTATCCACTGCTCCATGGATTAATTTCTCACCAGTTTTGTTGTAAACAAATGCACATGGCCGGGAGGAGGACTAGCAACATAGAGGAAAAGTGAATGGACTTGGAGAGTTCCCCTTAAAGCAGAAGTAAGCGGAATGTTTGTGTTAAAGCAGAAGTAAGCGATCCGGTGGTTTTGGCTAACTTCCTGTCAGCAGATGGAGTTAGCAGTCCCCGCCCTCGTCCCTACGTCACCACATTCACGCGCATCCCTTGGCTGCACACACAGAGAGGACCGCCCCTTTATGCCGTTCTCTCTCCTCATTGGATAAAGGTTGTAGGATACAAGGAAAGTTTTCTCCTCGGCTTACAGCAGAGCAGAGTGACTGACAGACCCGTGTTTCAGACCAAACACTCTATATAAGTGATTGCTGTCGGAAGATACAACTATTGAAATTGTCTGTAATTTTCAAAGTTTATATCCACACCTGAGGTTATCAGGTCTGTGATTGCTATCTTCCGACAGCAATCACTTACATAGAGTGTTTGGTCTGAAACACGGGTCTGTCAGTCACTCTGCTCTGCTGTAAGCCGAGGAGAAAACTTTCCTTGTATCCTACAACCTTTATCCAATGAGGAGAGAGAACGGCATAAAGGGGCGGTCCTCTCTGTGTGTGCAGCCAAGGGATGCGCGTGAATGTGGTGACGTAGGGACGAGGGCGGGGACTGCTAACTCCATCTGCTGACAAGAAGTTAGCCAAAACCACCGGATTGCTTACTTCTGCTTTAAAATGACCACATATCATATGTTATCTATATTGGTAGATGTGTATGTGTAGTGTGGTTATAAAGTAGGTCTAGTTTGTATATCAATACTGTGTAACTTTAAAGGCTCTAATCTACAGAGACATGCACACAGTCTGTAGTCAGAAACTGAGTCTTAAATCCGTCAGGACTTTGGTAACTTGCTCATGCCTCCAGCCCGGCCCACCTTGACCTATCGTCAAGAGTTTTACTCGAAATCTGTCTCAGAGCCAAACAGATTTTGTGAAGCTACACTGAGATGGCTTCTGGTTCTTAAAACCTCAAACTTATCTTCGTATGGATCAGCACTTCAAATAAAAAACAGAGTTTTCACAACCACAGTGGCCTGCAACTGTCAGGAAACCTGTGCCACCATCATTACTGCTTATCAGATGAGAGAGCGGTTCAACTGCAGTGTCACACTGACAGGGTCTCTTCTGGTTGGGACCGGTAGTCCTCACAGAGACCGGTAGTCCTCATGGGGACCGGTAGTCCTCACAGGGACCGGTAGTCCTCACTGGGACCGGTAGTCCTCACTGGGACCGGTAGTCCTCACGGGGACCGGTAGTCCTCACAGGGACCGGTAGTCCTCACTGGGACCGGTAGTCCTCACGGGGACCGGTAGTCCTCACTGGGACCGGTAGTCCTCACTGGGACCGGTAGTCCTCACAGAGACCGGTAGTCCTCACAGAGACCGGTAGTCCTCACAGGGACCGGTAGTCCTCACAGGGACCGGTAGTCCTCACAGAGACCGGTAGTCCTCACAGGGACCGGTAGTCCTCACAGAGACCGGTAGTCCTCACAGGGACCGGTAGTCCTCACAGAGACCGGTAGTCCTCACAGAGACCGGTAGTCCTCACAGGGACCGGTAGTCCTCACAGGGACCAAAGCTTGGTCCTAATGAGGCAAAACGTAATTTCGATGGTCTGACTGATTTTTATCAGAGAACAACAAACTCAAAAACAACCAGGGGAGTTTCAAATTGGCAAGTGGGACCACTAACTGTTCACACACTGTACTGCTACTCTGCACTGTGGTGCTGTTCTTCACACATCATTAGTTTAGTGTGTGAACACACACACACACACACACACACACACACACACACACACACACACACACACTTGTTTTCTTCCTGTTGTTGCCTGTGAAACCCCCGCTTACAGTTAACCCTTTAAGCACAACAGACACGCACAGACACAGGTTACATGTTTATTATCGAGGAAAAAAACATGTGAAGGAAGGAGGGAAGAAAAGAGGAGAAGGGAAGGAAGGAAGGAAGGAAAGAACTGAAAAAGAAAGGAAACACTTATTCTCCTTATTGTCCTTTCCAGGGAGGAAAACCAGACCTGAACACAGCGCTGCCAATCAGACAAACGGCGTCCATCTTCAAACAGCCTGTCACCAAGGTTACGAGTCATCCCGGCAATAAGGTGAAAATAGATCTGCAGAGAGCAACCGAACAGCCCAGACAGGTGAGAGGCTGACACACACACGCACATGCACTCACACACGCACATACACACACACGCTGGTGTAGCCATGGTAATGCCTGCAAGGACAAGGTCAGACTGTTACACAAGAGATAGCAGGTGGAAGGAAACCTGGTTGTCATGGCGACTGCAACCACCAGAGGATGCTGAAGCATCATGGGAGAAGCGTGTCACACACAGCGAGGGCGTGTCTGACATCATGCCTCGTTTACTGTGATGCACTGTATTTAATTTTCAGGATAATGTGCCCTCAGACTCCCATTCCATTTAATGGTTCCTCTGTGCTAACAACCCCACAATGCATTGCTCCATGTTTTCCATCTGCACATTGTGTGACTCCTCTGTAAGTGATTGAAGTAAAGAAAAACAGTCTGAAACCTCAGTTCACAGCTCTTTAGAGAGTGTGGAAAAAAGAAATATTAATGTTTCTTTCTGTTAATTACATTTAATGATTTATTTGCAACAATAGTTTTTCTTTGCATCATAGTTCATCACGCTTTGATGAAGTCTCCGTCTGTTGCAGAGTTGATCTGCTCTTCCTCAGTCCTGCTTTGTTGTGATCACTTTTATCCAATTTTTTTTTTAATTAATTATGGGGCCCTAGGAGTGGTCCCCTCATAATGTGCTTCATTTAATGTATTAGTTACAAAAATACTCAGTTTAAACCAAAAGCCCTGCATCCATATTACTTAATCAAAAGGTTTGTGTGCAGTGTCCTTAATTTACTTAAAGTCTGTTCAAGCAGGCCTAATTTAAACAACTTGATACTGCTGGATAGTTTGAACTATAATAATGTTGACCATTAACAAGCTGTCAGAAGGTTCCCCTCAGGTCTCCATCGAGTTATGTAGTGCATTATGTTATTATTTTCCAGCAGATACTTCTCTCTGAAGTATCTGATTCATTCACTTAGCTTTCATCATTTCTGCTTGACTGTCAGATGAAGATATTACAGTGAATACAAAACTTCCCAACTGATGGAATATGGTGCATTTCTAAAGTTATACCTGACCACAGTATAAAGAGTAACTCTGACTGCTTAAAAGGACATTGTGTAGGAATTACTCCCATCTAGCGTTGCGGTTGTATATCACAAGCAACTCAATGGTATTTTTCATGCTGCATTCACCTGAAATTGGGCAGACGGCAGACGGACGACAGCCGCTGCACGTAACGGCATAAACAAGCCTCTACAAGTGGTCCGTCAGCACGAGGCAAAACAATACACGTGACAATATGTTGACTTCTGTGACTACAAGGCTAATTCAGAGCTTACCGGAACACTTCAGTTTGTTGATGGGGGGTGATTACTGATTAATGAAAAACATACTTTTGAACCAAATAATCAATCTTCGTGAATAGATAACAGGAGAAGTTACACAATGTCCCTTTAACAGTAAAACAAGAGTTATGGATGAAACTCTCAAGACGAGACAGTGTGTTAGGACATGATACGATGCCTGACCGTGTCCACATCGGTTTTGCATCAAGTGATGAACAGCCCAGTTCACTGAGAGCAGCACATACCATAATATGGGTCAGAGAGAGTGTATGACCTCTGTTGGACTGAAGCGCGGGGATCATCACAGTGTTTGAGACTGTGACATCATGGTCAGAAATTCACACTGAGAACTTTAAAAAGTTCGGAAGTGGATCATTGAGTTGGGGTTTTTAATCACACTAATGTATTTCCAATTTGAACACATCATCACAGATATCAATGAATATTTAATTAGATATTTCTAAACAGGTTGAATTCCTTTTCATTGTGTCCTGTACGGTCCGGTTTGGGGAAAATTTTGATTGCCTGTCTGATTTTCCCGTGAAGTGAATGTAAATGACAGAAAGAGAAATTGTATATTTGCATCCACGCTGCCAACCAGCTGTGTGTGTGTGTGTGTGTGTGTGTGTGTGTGTGTGTGTGTGTGTGTGTGTGTGTGTGTGTGTGTGTGTGTGTGTGTGTGTGTGTGTGTGTGTGTGTGTGTGTGTGTGTGTGTGTGTGTGTGTGTGTGTGTGTGTATGTGGGTCTCATACTGGCTACAGAGCTGCCACACTCTGACTCCTCTCGGCTCAGCCCTCTGTGTAATGGACTAAGACAGACAGTGGACTGTAAGTTAGTGTGACAGGCTGCTCCCATACAGACTGAGGCTTGTAAAGGAGATCCTAAGCATATTACTCATAAAGGACCAGGGACGTCAAAGGAAAAGTATTCAAGCATTTCCATCATTTCATATTTTAACAGGCATTAAAAATATAAATTAAAAAAAAGAATTTATAAATGAACAATTCATCCATTAGCTTTAAAATTGATTAGAACAGCATGAATCATAAATCAGTAATTTAATAAACAATTTATAAACACATTTCTTATTCAAATTTGAAAACAAAAAACATTTTAATTGGAATTGCATACCTGGACAATCCTCCTCAACTTCTATTTTCTTTTTCCAGTTTGTTTCCCTTTTCCTATTAGCTAATCAATTTGCCTTCTCCATTTAGCCTTTCTGTGTGACACTATGGAGCTTCAGTGCTGGTAAACCCATTTAGAGATCCTCTTACATCGGCCATGGGAGTGTTTTACCAGCACTGAAGACTCAGAGTCTTTTTCATTTATGATTTACTTAATTTACTTGAAGGAACTACAAAGAACTTTTAACTGGATATGCAAAAGTCAACAGCAAATAGCAAATGCAACAGCAAATGAGGCCATCGGTGGGAAGATAAGCTATTTCTTAATAGTGTAACTCTTTACCTGCGGGAGGCAGTGGTCGGGTCAGTTTACGATTTACGGCACTCAGACTGGAGACGGTACGTGCGAGCCAGATAAGCGTCTTTACGACATTACGCGCTAGAGCTCATGAGAAATGCAGTCTTCCTTCCAGCAAAACACTACCGCTTTTGTCCACAGGGGTCGCCAAAATCAACACGAAATGAAAATCATTTGCAGATGCTTTAAATGGGACATATTATGGATATATCACATTTGTTTAACTTGCCTTGCGGCTCCCAAAATGCGGGAATTTACCTAAAAACCTGTAATTTTCAGGCTCCGGAGGTTGAAATCCATGTGGTTTTTCCTCAGTTGTCATCCAATGATGTCATTAGTTTTTGAATTTGCATAATAGAGAGTCTAAGCAGAAGCAGGAAGTAATGTCGCCATGGGACCTCAACTCGGAAAAAGTCTCCATGTAAGTGAACGGTAGTCACTCAAGTTTTATTTCGTGATCCGATTGAATTGTGCCATGAGGAAAAAATATGACCTCTATCTGTTTAAAACATTGAGTTTCATGCCGAGAAATCAGCAGTTTATTGTAAAACGGCAACGGAAGAATGTATTTTGTGTGAAGACCGCTCTACGGACTACAGATCTGGTGTCCCACAAAAAATCTGTTACCAACTGACACAGGAAAGGGCGGCATTTGGTGTGTGACGTCACCTACCCCACCTGTAGTCTTTCTGGTTATTCTTCGGAATTTTATTTTATAATAGTTTTACAACAAACTGCTGATTTCTTGGCATGAAATATAATGTTTTAAACAGGTAGAGGACATATTTTTTTCTCATGGCACAATTCAATCGGATCACGAAATAAAACTTTGACTCTCGTTCACTTACATGGAGACTTTTTCCGAGTTGAGGTCCCATGGCGACGTTATACCACCCCTGTGTATACTGTACCTGTACCGGAAGAGGGGTGAGAGGTGACTCTCCAGCCTCCTCTATCTGACTGGTGGAACAGCACCGGGAGCGGTGGATTTTTGCAAATTAGTCTCACAGGCTGCAGGGTGGGGCCAGAGGAGTTGGATTTTGTCCTAAATTAGCCATTTCATGTCCTACTATCAGAATATAGTGACAGTTCCAGAAAATGTGACTGAATAATTGTCACCAACTCAGCCTGTGCATATTCTCATTTGTCCAGGTCGTAGTATCTCAAAGGAATTTAAATCGAAAGCAACTGGACTGGCCTTGGTTATTTGTATAAATAACCAAGTCCAGTTGCTTTCGACTTAAATTCCTTTGAGTTACCAACTCAAGCTTTAAGACATCTGGGAACTATTTTAATTTAGAAAAGGGGCATATGTCTCCTTTTACTATGTCCAGAAGAATCTCTTCAGTTTGATATCATGAACACTGACCAGATCATCTCTGTCTCTCTGTCTGTGTGTGTGTGTTTGCAGCTGTTCTGGGAGAAGCGGTTGAAAGGTCTCCGGTCGTCGGACGTCACAGAGGAAGTCCTGAGGACCATGGACCTGCCCAAAGGGCTGCAGAGTAAGTCCCCAGCTCGGACCCGGATGCGCACGACGCACCAGTCCCCACCTCTCACCTCCGACCTCTCACGTCACAGGTGTCGGCCCGGACTCTGGCGACGACACTCTCCTGTCGGCCATCGCCAGCGCCCTGCACATGAGCTCTGCTCCCATCACTGGACAGATGTCTGTGGCTGCTGAGAAGAACCCAGCCATCTGGCTCAACACCTCCCAGCCGCTCTGCAAGGCCTTCACTGTCACCGACGAACACATCAGGTCAGAGCGCACGCTAAATGCTTCTTTGGGTGAATGTAGGAGAGGCTGGAGCATAGGGGCAAGTTGTGGCCACCCCTTGTTGCTAGGAAACCATAAGAAAAAATGAGCATGTGACCAAATATTTAGGTGGAAGGCATAATTTTGTGGAGTCTGTGAAGGTAAGAACCACATGGGGAAAGTGGTTAGGTATTTATGTCCAAAAACACATTTTTCACTCTCAAATGTGAATTTCGTCAATCATAAGTTCCATGAGAATTGTGTTTAGACCAAAAGAGATCATTATAAATTTGTTTTAAACATCAGTTGTGGTATCTATGAGTTACAACATGAGGTAGTAAACTCAGCATGAAAGTGAACCATTTTAGCTGTGGGGACTTATAAAGTCAATACGATAGATGTGGGATAAGTTGAGCCACCTGCCCCATACACTTAATAATAAGTGTATTTTGTCTGTATGTCCTAATGATTAAAGAGGAACTATATGCAAGTCCAATCGCTTTTCCTCTGTTTTGCTAACCCTCCACCTGGCCATGTGCATTTGTTTACAACAAAGCCGCCGAAAATCTATCCATGTTATATAACATAGGATGTTACGACATGTATGTTTGTGTAGTCTTAAAGACCCCCTCCCATGAAAATCGTGTTTTTCGTGCTTTTCACATGTTCCTGTGGCATTTTTCTTGTGTTAGAGGACATATCAGCAGAAAAGGAAGTGCAAAATTGCATTTCTGAGTTTTTCTGCCTTCGAATTGCTGTGAGGGGGTGCGGGGGGGTTGCTGGGCAGTAGCTGGGCGGGGCAGCGCAGTCTCCGCCCACCCTCCAGAGGTGCATTGCTAATGAGCTGCTGGTGCTGTGCAGAAGGAGAGCCCTGTGAAATGGCACAGGTTTTGTGATTTTGGCTAAAAACTTCATAATCACAATTTAAAGACCACAGAGAATGTTCTAAAATAACCAAAAAGGGTCGCGGGAGGGGGACTTTAACTGTCATAAACAAAAGATTACGGGTTATGGAGCGTGTTTGTGTCGTGGTGTGCAGAGACGAGAGCTGGGACACCGAGGCGGCGGCCAGGTACTACACTGATGTTGCAAGGTTGAGACACCAGGTGGAAGGAAGAGAGCCTCCATTCTCATTTGTAACAAGTTACTAGTCATTTATTTAACAATCACAATTAATCTGGAACTTTTTAATCAAATGTAGCATAACCACGGGAAAAATCCTGCTTAGTACCTCTTTAAATCAAGACTCTGGATGTTTCTGACTACTACTACTACTAACTACAGTTAGTATGTTTTTATGGTGAGTCAAGCTTTACTTTCAAAGAGAAATATGAGGGATTCTTCCCAAGATGCGACGTAATCACAAAACTCCTCAAACCTCACTGAGTTAGTGGCTCAGTGAGGAGGTCCCAGCAGTTTGTGTTCACCTGCAACCTGGACAGGTGGAGTATGGAGTAAAGGGGGAGGTGGGAGATGGATGGGAGGGATGGGTGGCTCAACTTACCCCATACACTGGGTACGTTTTTTTGGACATGCATGTTTGTTTGTAGGGATGCACAACATTCTGAAATATATGCAGATATATGAGCTAGCAACAAATAATTGCCTTGATGTAGTGATCCTGAATATGAAAAGTGACTCAACTTGTGCATATCAGACATGTGAAAAGCCGTGATATCTCACTCCGCCCTCTGCTAAAAGCCGAACTGAGTGAATCCGGCCTCTGCCTCACAGCTCAGCACAGACCGGAGCAGAGCAGATGACTGATGCCTGCTCAGTAGTGGGAGTAATCAGCTGTAGGGAGAGAGGAGGATGAGAGGGTGATGAGAGAGGAGACAGACAATGAGAGATGAGGAGTAATGAAGCGTGGAGGAGGAGGAAGAAGAAAAGTAGCCCACAGAGCACAGCCATGCTGAGAAATTTATGCCTAACATGATTCAAAACATCTCTGGGAAGCAGCCGAAAGAGAATCCATCTCTAAAAATGATCATGACTTGCACAAACATCCAGCTCACCTGGTAAACAGACTCACCTGCTCTTATAGAATGTTAGCACACAGGCTACAGCTCACATTTACCTCCAGCTACTCTTCAGCTTTAAAGGGATTGTTTAGCTATTTTTGAAATGGGGTTGTATGAGCTACAAATGCCCATTAAAGGTATAATATGTAGGAATTCCCCCCATCTAGCGGTGCGGTTGCATATCTGAACGTATTCTTGATGTTGCATTCACGTGAAATCTGGCAGACGTCAGACAGACAACAGACGCTGCATGTAACAGGATAAACAAGCATTCAGGTGCCTGACTGCACCTGAATGCAACACCAGTGCCTCCGTCCTTTCTCACACTACACAGTGGTGACAGTTTTAACAGGCGCTACCTGGAAAACGTTCTTCCCGAGCCGAAAGCTCCGGTGAGTTTCCGTGGTTACCTACGGTCACGCTGCCACTAAAAAATGGCGATGCAACATGTCCGCCTCGGTTCTGTGCGCCCCCCCCTTGTATATTTGTAACAACTTGTAACAACTCATACTAAGGTACGAGAAAGCTTTCATTTGTATGCGGGTGTGATTCCACTTCAGTGAAATACGTATTTATGAAAGCAATATTTGATTTTTGCTAATAAAAAGCAAAATAAGTTACATACTGGGGCTTTAACGACCATTTGTAGCTCATACAACCCCACTTCAAAAAAAGATGAACTATGCCTTTAAGATCACTTTTGTTCAAGGAAGGAAAATGATCACATTTTGAAACTCATCATGCATGCTGATGATGGATTGTGGGTCTTCAAGCTACAACAACAGTAACCCAGTAATGACTGCAGAGTGCTGCTCTAGTCTGGACCCAGGATGTTGGGCCAGCAGCATCTCTTCAGCTCCGAGCAAAACCAGACAGAGAAAAGACCTGTTGTTGCCATTCACATCAAAACATTAACATCACATAAAACTGACATAAAAAATACAAGCATATCATTTGTGAACCATTAATTCAACAGCTGCGTGTCAAGTGGCACTCTAGAGATGTTTTCCTGTCAAAAATGAATTCTAATGAAAAGGAATCCAACATCCCAGTAACCTGTAGGCTGTGTAGAGAGACAGAGCAGCAGCACCAGTGATGACACAGCAGAGACAAAGCTGTACAGACAGACATGCTTCTCCTAGCAATTTAGCGACATCGGCCTCCAACGCTCACATAACACAGGCGGTGATGGTAAAGTACGACTGTCACTCATCAACACTCTAAAGTCTGTACATCCTCACCAAGAACATGTCAAAATGTTCAAACATGAGCTAAAACAGTGTTATAGTGAATATTATAACAGCTTTGATCTATTTAGTACAATCCTCACGAGTCGTTATTTATTGTGAATATTGGTTTAAATGAAATGCATTCTGGGATACGGGCTGCATAGTTCAGTGTTTAACAGTCACTTAGCAAGTGTATGGTAATTGGTTAATTTAGTAGACATACAGTAGGAATTCATGGCTCTAATTTTAGAAGTAAATCTCTTCAGACATGTCGTCAATGTATGAGAATTGAAGTCATTTCCTGGCCACTGTAGTGCAGAGGAGGCTGTCTGTCCTCCATCAGCTGTGGAGTCTGTTTATTACAGCCCTTGGTCACATGTTATTTAAAAGAATAGTTCACCCAAAATTGAAATTTCACTCATTATCTACTCACCCTCATGTGGACTAAGGGCTGGGAGAAGTTTCAGAGTCCTCCGTGGCTTCTCTGAGTTACAGGGGGTCTCGGCGTAGCAGTGCATGTCCATATAACGGTTGCAAATGGATACCAACTGTCTTCCTAACAAAAAGACACACCAAAAAACATCCAAATACCTCCATGCTGCTCATATGTAATGTCCGTCTTGTATTGAAGCCCCGAAATGCGAAATTGCTCAGAAAAAAATTAAATGAGTCTATATTTCAAGCTTGTTTGTAGCGGAAGCTCCTCTTCCTGGTCCGTCCAAATCTCAATTCAATTCAATTGAATCTCGCGAGATTTCTGGAACAATTTCGCATTTTGGGGCTTCAATACAAGACGCACATTACATACGAGCACTATGGAGGTATTTGGATGTTTTTTGGTGTGTCTTTCTGTTACGAAGAAAAGTGGTATCCATTTGCAACCGTCATATGGACTTGCAGTACTGCACTTAGCCCCGCTGTAACTCAGAGAAGGCACGGAGGACTCTCAACTAAGGACTTCTCCCAGCCTTTAGTTGACATGAGGGTGAGTAGATAATGAGTGAAATTTCAATTTTGAGTGATCTATCCCTTTAAGTCACAGTAAATGGTCCGACAGCATCAGTCTTTTCATCAAACGCCCCCCAAAAAGAACATGTTTACATCCTGTAATGTAACTGCAGTGGGATGATGTCATGAATATGCTGCCTTTTATGCCAGCTAGTGACATCTCAACAAGGTACAGCTTTATATAAGGTTCTGACCTGGTTCTTGTTTTTCTGGAGCATCAGGAACCTTTTTTGGATGCTGCCTTTCCCCAAAACTTCAATTTTTTTCATTTTGCAAAGACAAGACAGTAGAACAACAGAGACAGACACAAAGATGAACTAACAGAAACGTGAGAAAACAAGACAGAGAGGGGAGGAGAGAGGGTTGTGATATGCACGATTTGGCAAGCCCTTGCTGTGACTTGCATGTGTTAGTGATGTAGAGGGGTTATGGTACGCTGCAGTGGAAGACACAGACCATAGTATTCATACAGTGATCAGTCATCACCACAGACACCACACTGACACTCTTAATCAGTATAGTGTCAACTTGTTTTCCAGCCTTAAACCTGTGACCTGACTCTCCCCCCTGCTCTGTGTGAATAGAACCAGAGGCAGTTACTGCAGCCTGACAGCAGGGAGCACTGTGGGGACACTGACTGTCTGTCCGTGTGTGTGTCTGTGTCTGTGTCCAGTGGAAAATGGAGTAGAGAACAGCTGGCTGAGGCCATTACAGCAGAATCACTGGAATACATCACTGCATCCTTCACTCCCTCATCTCCTCCTCCCTCCTATACCTTTCCTTCCTCTTTATTCCCCCTCTCTCCCATTCTTTCCTTCTTTGTTTTGATTCACTCGCCTCACCTATATTTTGTCCTTCCCTTCGTCTGTCCTCACTTTTCCATCCTCATCCAGTTATCTTTTCCCCTCCCTTCTTTTCTCATTCCTCTATCATCAAGTCATCCCCTTTCTCCCCCCTTTACAATATCCTTCTCTCCTTCTGTACTCTTCAAATTTTCCTTTAAAATCCTCAATTTTTATTTATTATTTCCCATTATTTCCTTTCCTTCTTCCTTTTCCAGTCACTCCTTTCATTTCCCCCCTCTTCCACCCGTTTCATTAACATCACCTTCCTTCTTCCCTTCATTCTCTCCTCTCCTCTTATATCTCCTCCCTCCCTCCAGCGTGCCTCCTCCTTCTTTTCTTATCTCTCCCCTCCATTAATTTCCAATTCTCTCCCTCTTCCCTCCTCCAGCTGAATGTGCTTGTCATCCTAAATCGCTCTCATTCCTTTCCTCTCCCTCCTCCACCTTTTCATCTTCTCCCCTCCTCTTCGTCCACATCAGACTCTGCCCAACCACCACACACACACACACACACACACACACACACACACACACACACACACACACACACACACACACACACACACACACACTTTGACAAAAGGTTAGGACATATTTTCTCTGTCTCTGAGCAAACACACAGCAAATACTAGTCGGATTTGAAGAGCTATAGTTGAGAGTCATTTGAGTTCATGCAGACCTGCTCACATTTAGTTTCTTTATCTGTTTTTAATGTTGGTCAATTAGAAGCGGAGTCTAAAGATAGTACGAGTGTCCACTTGGGTTCATTTGATATAAATTGTGTCATTGGGTGGTGCATCAGATTGACTCTGGAAATGAGTGGAGTGAGGAAATTGACATGTCCATGGTACTGTATTTGCAGCATGCAGAGTCTGGCCTCACCTCTCAGTCAGTCCTCATAGAGTCTCATTATGTTCAATGTTACAACAGAAATCAACATGTTCACAGCCTGGTACAAAGCTGTTTTAGTTTATACAGTTAGTTTTCTCCTTTATAACTTTAAAATAGCTGGTTTGTCATATAAAAGGAGAAAAAACACTGTCCAAAGGAGGCAGCAGTCATATAATTAAGTTAGCAAATTAATTGTTGTCTTATGTAAAGGTATATTGTATACTCCCATCTAGAGTTGCGGTTCGCAAGCAACTCAATCGTATTTTTCATGCTGCATTCACGTGAAATTGGGCAGACGGCAGACGGACGACAGCCGCTGCACGTAACGGCACAAACAAGCCTCTATGTAAACAAGTGGCCCGTCAGCACGAGGCAAAACAATACACGTGACAATATGTTGTCATGGCGATGTCGTGTTGTATTCTCTGGACTTCTGTGACTAAAATGACATCTGGTTTGTTAGCGACGGCCGTCTGTCCGACTGCAGGTGAATGCAGCATCAGTGTAACGCTCCATTCCTCCTCACTGCGTTACCGCGGTGACTTTTCACAGACGCCACCTCGACCTGAGCCGACAGCTCCGGTGTCTCCGCTGAGTTTCCGTGGTTTCCTACCGTCACGCTGCCACTGAACGTAAAAACATGGCGACACCACATGGCAGCAGCACCGAGCTTACCCGCTCCATGGAGATATGAATGATATGAACGGCTCATTCAGAGCTGAAAGGAACACTTCAGTTTGTTGATGGGGGGGATTACTGATTAATGAAAAACAGACTTTTGAACCAAATAATCGATTTTCGTGAATAGATAACAGGAGAAGTTACACAATGTCCCTTTAAAGGTCCAGTGTGTAATAATTAGCAAGGTTTATTGGCAAAATCTGAATATACTATCAAGAATATGTATAAGTGTATAATTGCTATAAAATAAAATTTGTTTGGTTTTCGTAGCCTTATAATTATTCTTTTATATAAACATATTGCAAGGGTCTTGCTTTAGAGAGTGTTGCCATCTTGCGCCGCCATGTTTGTACGGCAGCCCGAAGGGAAAATCCAGCCAGCCAGAGAGCACGTTGCTAGAGTTTCACGTTCATAAATAAACCAACGAAGCAGAAGAAGGCGGAAGGAAAGAAGAAGGAGGAAACAGCAGACATATTGTAAAAAGGTTTAGATCTTCACCTCATCACTCCATCCTCCTGAAATACTCCCAGTTGTGTTAAACAAGTTTTTTTGTCCTTGGAGGCCACCATCACTTTGCCGATGGGAGGGGTCCAATCTAGAATCTGAACGCTAGATGTCACGGTTTTTACCCCATTTTACACACTGGACCTTTCAGACATAACATTAAAGGGGTAGTTCACCCAAAATTGAAATTTCACTCATAATCTACTCACCCTCATGTCAACTAAGGACTGGGAGAAGTTTCAGAGTCCTCCGTGGCTTCTCTGAGTTACAGGGGGTCTCGGCGTAGCAGTGCATGTCCATATAACGGTTGCAAATGGATACCAACTGTCTTCGTAACAAAAAGACACACCAAAAAACATCCAAATACCTCCATGCTGCTCGTATGTAATGTCCGTCTTGTATTGAAGCCCTGAAATGCGAAATTGTCCCGAAAAAAATTAAATAAGTCTATATTTCAAGCTTGTTTGTAGCGGAAGCTCCTCTTCCCAGTTCGTCAAATTTGGACGAACCAGGGTCTGTCCTCTTCCCAGTTTGTCCAAATTTGACAAACCGGGAGGAGTTTTACATACGAGCAGCATGGAGGTATTTGGATGTTTTTTGGTGTGTTTTTTTGTTACGAAGACAGTTGGTATCCATTTGCAACCGTTATATGGACATGCACTGCTACGCCGAGACCCCCTGTAACTCAGAGAAGCCACGGAGGACTCTGAAACTTCTCCCAGCCCTTAGTCGACATGAGGGTGAGTAGATAATGAGTTGAATTGAAATTTCAATTTTGGGTGAACTATCACTTTAAGTTGGGTAAGGGTATGCGTACCTCTGTGCACCACACAAACCAAACCCCTATTCTTTGCCAGCAGAGTCAGACACAGTCAAGATGGTCTTCATTATCTCCTGCGTCCCCTCCTCTAGACTTAAACATGGCTACAGGACTTTTTTCCCATTCAGCACCAGCACCATCAGTGAGGTCAAGCAGTGTCATTGGGTGAAGAGACTTTTGGCTTCTTAGCTGATTTAAATTTAATCTTTGTCTTTGTTTTTTGAGGAGTTCAGAAATCCTGCCCTGACTGAAAATTATCAATTTATTTGCAGTCTTTCACTGTTAAACCTTCAGGCAAATGGTTTTCACCAGTCAGGGGCCATCCTCAATAAAAGTGGTTTAAAGGTTGCAAATTTATTGCATCAAATGAGAAAGTGGGCTGTTTTTTTTCATTTTTTATTTTTGCCTTGGGATTCATTCATTCTGCTCCTATCCACATGCCTTACCCAGTGGATGTTGGACGTCTTCTTCAGTTAAATTTGAAATACAAGCAGCAGACCTCTGTGGGCCTGTAATGAAATTTTCACAGATTAAACTAAATTATAGACATGGACAGAGCATGGGTAATTCTGAGTGTATTTCCACATTTCTGAATAAACCCAGTTCTATTGGAAACAAATGGGTGTCCTGGCCTCCTCCTGTGCTGCTTCTCTCAGTCAGCAGCTGCTTTACCGGCCGTTTACCAGATTTTAGGTTCATGGCTAACTAACTGAGAACAAACTTCTGTTGAGCTTGTTTGTTACAATGTGCTGTTAGCTGCTGAGCTGCTGTGACTGTGACTGTGGACAGACAGAGCAGGTTAAGATATCTCCTTCTACATGTCTGTGAAAAATGTTTGTGCTCCTATTGTGGCAGTGGTGGTGAACAGCTACTGCAGAAAACGCATATAGGCTGAATGATCCTTTATTCTGGCTTCATTCCAAGGTTGGATGCTTTGTCCACTCAAAACCCACAAACTTACCGTTTCTTCGAGAATCCTGGGCTGGGAGGAGAGTTAACTTTATGTTGAATTCCAGCATTTTTCTCAGGTCCAGACAAGGACATCATTTAAAAGAAATCTAATCCAGCCAATATAACCAGTCATAATTGGACAGCACAGAAATTCTCTCTGAATCACATTTGGTCTTTACATTGTCTTAATGACAAGGTGTGGTGTGGTGCTATGTTCATAGCTGCCTAAATCACAAATTATATTAGTTCCTCTGCCTGGTAAGAAATAGCTACACGGTGGCAAGTGGTGTTATGATTTTTAAATTAATAATAAGCATTAGTGCTGTCAGAATAAACGTGTTAATGAACAATTAAATAAAATGCATAAAAAATAATGGTGGTAAATGATTGAAATAGCTTTTACTACTATAACATGGTGGCACGGTGGTGCAGTGGTTAGCAGCACTGTCACCTCACAGCAAGAGGGGTCCGAACCCGCTGGCCGGCTGAGGCCCTTCTGTGTGGACTTTGCATGTTCTCTCCGGGTACTCCGGCTTCCTCCCAAAGACCAAAGACATGCAGGTTAGGTTAATTAGCGACTCTAAATTGTCCATAGGTGTGAATGAGAGTGTGAATGGTTGTCTGTCTGTATATGCCCAGGAGCGTGCCTATGTTCCCACAGCCCTATGTTCAGACAGCCCTATGTTCCCACAGCCCTTATGTTCCCTCAGCCCTATGTTCCCACAGCCCTATGTTCCCTCATTTCTAAGGTTTTTTCTTTCTTTCCAAAATTAGGCCTTACGTTCCCACATTTCCTTTATGATCAATTTGCATCAGATTTTATCCCCATTTCTCCCAACTTGGTAGTCAGTTACATCCAACCTATTATCCAGTAGCAGTTGACTACAGATGTAATGTAGCTTTTAGCTTTTGGCTCGAGGTCATGGTGCAAAGGACCCTAGGTTGAAATTACTCTGAATCATCCCTTTAAATGCGGTATAAAAATAAAAATGACTAAATGATGAATAAAAAAACTTGACTTTGAGTTTCATTTTGAGAAAATTCTTAGAAATAAGAAAAATCTTAGAAATGAGGCAACAAAGGGCTGAGGGGAATATAGGACTGTGGGAACGTAGGGCCTAATTTTCAAAATTTTCAGTGAAAAACATAGGGAACATAGGGCTGTGGGAATATAGGGCTGACCCCGGGAGCCCTGCGATAGACTGGCGAGCTGTCCAGGGTGTACCCCGCCTCTCGCCTGAAGTCGGCTGAGATAGGCTCCAGCTCACCCGTGACCCTAGTGCAGAATAAGCAGTGTAGAAAATGAATGAATGAATACTGTATGGGAATGCCAAAATAAAGTGGTGAATAAGCCTTGTGCTTTTTATTATAAGTTCATGATTTTGCATTCTTCCTTGCACTGGGACACATATACAGTATATTGGGCGGAGATCGTAACCCCCCCAATGTTTAACCCAAAGATACACCCTTGTGTCCAATCCATCTTTACACTGCGCTGGGGCATTCATTCAGTCAGAAAGTTATCTTTTTCGCATTTTTTTTTTCATATTTGTACACACTATTGTTTAGTTTAGTTCTATTATGGATCCCCATTAGTCCTCACCTTGGTAAGGACTATTCTTCCTGGGGTCCAGACACTCATACGTGACAATCAAGACATAGCTAATACAATAAATTGCGTCCTTGGAAATCCATCTCCTGCAGTTTCTTTGTTCATTCTTCAGTTTTTCACATTACTTTTTGGTTCTTGTTCATTGACCAAATATTTGAGACATTTTGTCATAGTTCTCACTTTTCATGAAGTTTTAGACAATTTGAGTTTTGTTCACTGGTCTTGCAAAGCTGTAGAAAATAGTTTACTTGTCAGTAAAGAATTCATCACACTGATGCTGCATGGGGTGATGATTTCACATGTTGTAGAATGAGGATTTGCCATCGCTGCCTTAACTTAGAAGTTCCTGTCTACTGTGTTTGTGTATCTCCTGATCTGATTCCTGTTCCTCAGAGAATGAACCTTTTAGATTACATGTCCTCTATCCCCACCCTCAGGCAAGCTTTACATTGTATTTGTATTTAAAGAGACAACAAAGAGTTTGTATTTGGTTATAAAAAAAAGTCTCATATTAATGTGGATGAATCTACATTACCCACACTTGTTAATGGGTCAATTTTCAATAAATACATATCGTTTTGTCTCTATCGTTATTTTGTTATTATTTAGTGGTTGGCTCTCCCAATATTTCCTACTTTCGGTTTTGTGGACGCTGCCCGGCGGGTCATGGGAATAACGCCGCCGCCGATTATGGTCGGAACTATGACGGTATCTGATCGTCTTCGAACCTCCGACTTTCATTCTTGATTAATGAAAACATTATTGGCAAATGTTTTCCTTTCGTCCGTCTTGTGCCGGTCCAAGAATTTCACCATGTAGGCCTACGCAGAGGCTCATGGGAAATGTAGTGTGAAAACACTTTGCTTTCCAAAACTCCTCGTTTTCCCTTTAAAGCAGAACTATGCAAGTCGGCCGGAAATAGCTCGCTCCTTCGTTGGTTTCTCTTTTTTTCCCTCTCCGGAGCTCCCCCACAGTTCTGGGAGGCACATGTCACTGTCGTAAAAAAAAAATCGCCGCCACCACCTCCTCCACCCCCTCCCACCCCCTACACGTGCCTGTGTTTACTGCTGAAGGTAGAGAGCGGTGTTTGCTAAGCCCTGCTAGCACGGAGCTAACGCTAACACGGAGCTAACGCTAACGCTACTACGGCCACACATAGACACAGACACAGACATACACACACATGAATAAATAAAAGGTTCCAAAACGCGAAGGTGTGTGTGTGTGTCATGATGTATTACATTATCTTATAAAAGATCCATGGTGTGTTTGTGTGTCCGTGTTAGCATTAGCTCCCTGTAGCCACAAGCCAAACTTCATCAGTACAAACATTTCATGTTTCCATGGTTTCCTCTGACTTTCCAAACTCAAACCAATCACGATTCATGACATGCATGACGTCATCTGCGTTCTTATCTCGTACTGCCGTAAGGCAGTTTCTCGCGATAGTTCTATTCATTGACGAGATTTGGGACACCGAGACGGAGGAGTCCTCCGTCTCGGTGTCCCAAATCTCGTCAATGAATCCTCCGGGAGGACTGATCTTGCAAGTGCGGTTTTCAGCCAGTGGGGGGGGGTGGGCGCATTGGCCTAGACCCCATTCACCTCATAATAGGTCACTCAACCATCACAGTGACTCTGAGCCACAATAATTACAGCTGAAATCCTGCATAGTTCTGCTTTAACTAATAACTTCTTTTTTTTTCAAAGTAATGTGCCCAACACTGCTGACCACACAGCAAAACATCACACACACATCAGTACCAATGTATGCAAGGGCCAATACCAATGTACAATAAAATGTCTGCTGTGTAATATCTACACATACATTTGACACAAACATTAAAGCAGAAGTAAGCGGAATATTTGTGTTAATATAAGTCTTAAATAGTTCTTAAATCTTCCGACAGCAATCACTTCTATAGAGTGTTTGGTCTGAAACACGGGTCTGTCAGTCACTCTGCTATGCTGTAAGCCGAGGAGAAAACTTTCCTTGTATCCTACAACCTTTATCCAATGAGGAGAGAGAACGGCATAAAGGGGCGGTCCTCTCTGTGTGTGCAGCCAAGGGATGCACGTGAATGTGGTGATGTAGGGACGAGGGCGGGGACTGCTAACTCCATCGGCTGACAAGAAGTTAGCCAAAACCACCGGATCACTTACTTCTGCTTTAACTTCGACTCGAAGGATGAAGTGGAACAGGACTGATCTTGACATGTTCCTCTCCTTCATCTATGTATGAACAGGGAGCAGGAGCTGAAAGTGCGCCAGGCCAGGAGGAGTCTGGAGGAGGCGCTGATGGCCGATGGTTTGGCGCGAGCTGCTGAAAACACCCAAGAGCTGTTGGAGTGGAAGACGGCCTGAAGACGGAGCAGGTGAGGTAGGTGTTTCCTGGCTTCTACTGCACTTTGTTCCTCTTTAACGTGTCTGCTCCTCCAGCCAGAGAAGGGTTCAGGTCGAGCAGCCTCAATAAGATTTTCTTCTCATCTACAAACCGACATTTAATATTCCAGTTTCCACGGTGTAGAATAAATAAATATTAAAACATACTGTATGAACCGTCCCAACCTCAACCGTTCTGATAAGATGCAGATTGGATTGGAGATGATAGCCAGTTGATAGCCAGTTGTCATGGTAACACAACCTGCTTGCAGGAAGGTGAGAGGAGCCGCACATCAGTCAGAATCCGAATATTGAGAAACCCAGATGAAAGATGTGTCAGAGTAAAGAGGGGAAATAAAAGCAGTTGAGGAGATGAAACAATATAAAAAGTCTGTGGCTTCCTGTTCAGACACATTCACTCCCCAGATGTGTGAAGCAGAGGGACGTTTTGATTTTCTCGGCCGTGCGCGGCTTTGGTCCTGAAATACATGGACGTGAGTTACTCACAGCCTCTAATCTCTGACAGGAGGTTGCTGATAGTTTTTGTGCCTCTGTCACGATGACAGTCAGAGCCACAGGCTTTAAGTTTATGTGTTGTCCACTGGTTCCGGAGAACGGGATGTCTCAACAACGCCCTTTTAAAGTTTAGCAAAAATGTTCATTTGGACTGAGAGATGAACAAATCACATCGTGGTCATCAAATGTCAAAGCTTGAGGCTGCTGTGGCCCCAAAAACACATTTTTGGCCATCATTCATAAATTCATACAGTAATTATGACACAGTTTAACTCAATTACAGTATCTATGAGGACTGTTACATCAATCTGTTCTGCAAAAACACCTCTTGGCATCATACAGACCTGGACAAAATTGTTAGTACCCTTCTGTTAAAGAAAGAAAAACCCACAGTTGTCACTGAAATAACTTTAAACTGACAAAAGTAAAGGACCAAAGGACCAAAGGACGTTCTCCCAGAAGCTTTGTGGACAGATTAGACTAAACTGGAGCTTTTTGATCCAAAACTGAAACTTTTTGTGAAGTCACATCATTTTTGCATCGTACACAGATGCAAAAATGAACCTGTACCTACTGTGAAACATGGATCCAGCTCGGTTCTGTTCTAGAGCTGCTTTGCTGCAGCTGGCACATGGTGTCTTGAATCTGTGCAGGGTTCAATGAAATCTCAAGACTATCAAGGTGTTCACTCGTTTTTGTTTTTGTTTATTTAGAAATCATTTTAAAATCCAAATACAATTTCAATACATGATACACAGCAAGACATGATCTTGTAAAAAGGGTAGAGAAACTGTCTGTAGCTTATGAACGGGGTTTTCTTTCCTTAAAGGGATAGTTCAACATTTTGGCAAATTGGCCCGTTGCAATGAGGAAACCAAGAAATTCCATTAGCCTCCGTAGTGTAGCTCTGAGCAGCTCACGGCTCTGCTCCGCTGTTCTAAAATAGCTTGCACCAACAATTAAAGATAACAAACCTACTGCTATGACAATAGGGATTATGGCAATGGGCCAATTTGCCAAAATGTTGAACTATCTCTTTAACACAAGGGTACCAACAATTTTGTCCACGTCTGTATAAGTTGTAACTTGGGAGGAGGGACTGCAGCCATTACTTGTCAGATTAGTTACACACTGGCTCTGCACAATTAATGGAAATGTAATTGAAATCTCAATATGGTCGAGTGCAGTTTCCAGGTGCTGCAGTTGTTTTTTAATAGAGGAATAATATGTCGTAACATGGTTGTACATTGCCATGATAAGTGTTGTGGTGCTACAGAGACGCCCCGACCCACAAACCATATTCTCCAGATGCAAAGATACCAACAAACATCACCATCATTTTCTTTTTTGGTAACACTTTATAATAAATACACACTATTAAGCATTAGTTAAGCATTAATACATACAGTTTGTGCTTATCAAGGATGAGTAAAACATTTGAACTGTGTTTATAAACTACATACTAATGAGTATTCATGTGTTATAAATGATGAATTCAGTATTTAATGCTTAACTAATGCTTTATAGTGTGGATTTACCTTTCTTTTTTCACTCTCTAAATGAATGCAATCGCAGTGTCTGCCAAAACATTTTCTTTCCCTGCTCTGACCAACAATAAGCCCAAATACTTAAGTATGAAACTGCTGCTGAAAGTAGCTATAAACATTGATATATGTCTTTGACCTGCTATAGTAGAGAACTGTAGTAAAGCAATGAAGAATCACTGATGTGACATGAATGACTCAATATCTGTGCTTCAGCTCCAGTGTGTTGAATGATGCAGAAGCAGAACCAATCTGCACTGTCAGAACTGCTGTGTGTGTGTGTGTGCGTGTGTGTGTATTGTTGTGAATACTGATGGGATTCTCAGCATCTGATTGAAAGTCAGCCATGCAGCAGACTAACAGACTGTGTGTGTATGTCTGTGTGTGATTGATGGGCTGTGGGCTTGTTGTGTGTGTAAATGGTTAATGCGAGGTGTGTGTGTGTGCGTGTGTGTGCGGTTTGTTTGGTTATTGGTTGTATTTCACTCTGCAGAGCCTGTAAACAAAACCGGATTAAAAAACATTTACTTTCAGAAGTTCACACATCCATCCATCATCCTTCTATTTCCTCACTGTTTATCCAGGTCAGGGTCGCTGTGGCAACGAGGAAGCACAGCAGACCGGGCTGCTGCTCTCACTCTGAAGGTTTTGCTGCAAGAGTTTGAGATCTGAGGGGGAGAGAGAGTCTCTATGATGACTGCGGCTGAGACCGGTTTAACATAAGTCTGACTTCAGTTCAGATTAAGTCCAGCTTTGGCTGTGAAATGATTTAACCCCCGAGTGCAGTTTGTCCTCAGGGTGGTGTTTAAGAAAAGGTTGATGAGACGATTACAGCTGATTAGAATTCAGTGGTCAAAGGTCAAGGTCAGTGTGACAAGTCAGAACTCACAATCTCATTTAGTGTGTGTGACACAGTATAAAAAGCCCATAAGGATGAGATGATGAGATTAAGTGATGGCATTTTATATCCGAAAAGGTCAAAGGTCAGTTTCGCTATGACATCATAATGTTCCCTTAACACCTTTTGCCATTCTTAATTATAGTTTTTTTTTCAACCTGCAGAGACTTTTATTGTGAAATTCGGAAGTTACAGAAGCGTTTTCGGTTATTGTAGGTAGTTTTCCGCCAGAGTTTTTTTTTTTTTTTGTCCAAACACAATGCTTTATTTATTTGTAAAGAGTTGAGATACAAATAGTATACAGTGGACATATAGAAAAACATGTGCCAGGGGTAAATCTTTTTCATTATACAGAAAGGTTGTACATATTACAGAGGTTTAAAGTTTTAATAGACTTTTCATTTGTTGATTTGGTAATTAGCTTAAAGTAAAGTTCCATTTCTATTCGAAAACGAACAAAGCAAGGGGTTTTCTTAGTAGACTTACTTTTGTGAATATAACATTTTGCCAGAAATAAAAACAAAAAATAACATTTTGCTTCCAAAAATCAATGATGAGCCTGCTGAGGTCTGGCCACAGTTTTTCGGTGTGAGAGCAAAGCCAGAAGAGATGAACAACTGTTTCAGGGCAGTTAATATTAATGTCCTGTTTGAACTTTTGCATATAGCCTAATGATTAGCTGGGAAACCTTTTGTCATTATTCAACACTGTAAATCAGGAAGGAATTGTGACCATACCTGCTGTATTGGTAGAGGTGCATTTATATATTTTTTATTTCATAGATTAATTTTGTGCTCATTTATATATATTCTTTATTTTTGACAGATACAAATCTTTAATTTCTCTAAAATGCATTTTATTTGATCTAAATATTACTATATTTTATGTTCATATTTTAACAAGATGATGATTCCAGTGCACATGCGTCTGTCATGATGTATCTGTTCTCAGTAGAAATGACAGTTGCGTCTTTGTACGTGTGTGCGTGTATGTGCATGTGTTTTCAGTTTAAACAGCGTGTGTGTCTCTGCTCTCTGTTTCTCTAAAAGCCAACAGACAAGGCCGTTTTTTTAAAGCACATTTGTTTTCAGTGGGGGGAAATCGTCCATTAATGCAGATTTATGCAGATTGGCTGGATAGAAGTCGTTTGGGTGAAAAGAGTTGAGGAGTGATTACTAATGGGTTTTTATAGCTGGACCAGAGAAGAGGGCAGTGGCCAGACGGTGTGTGTGTGTGTGTGTGTCTGTGTGTCTCCTGGGCAGCTTTCGAGTTGTCGATAAAACCAGAAAAAACAAATGTTTGGTTTGTTTCCTGCCGTTGTGAGTCCTGTTGCTGCTTCCTGTTTATTTATTTATGTTTGCTTTATGCCTGAGTGGGTTTATGGTAGCCTACTCCTGGGGTTCTGCTCTTGGAAACATGGAACAGTAGGTGTCAGCAGCACCCTGATGTTCCCTCCACGCTGCACAAATAAAAACACAAAGGACGGAGAGGAAACAGGTCCAAAACCATTATGTTGTTGTTGTTGTACAGCACATTTTCACCCGCAGCAGCAGTGGAGCTGTTCACATCCTTTAACAAAGTAAATCCAGCGGTGTCACAGCATTTAAATACTTAGCTTAGCAATATGTATTCAAAAGTTTGTTTTAAATTAGTTCTATCACCAAAATGGACTTGTGGGAAAATGTAGGAAAAACGCTGGTACCACACAATCCCTTCCCATGGCGAGATAGTTAATATCCTCCACAGGCCAATTCAAGTATCCAATAATAAGTGGTAATAATAACGGAAAACAGCTGTAAATAAATAATATGAATTGTCCATTCACAAGCCAGCCAAAACCAGTCCCAGTCTTTTACCAGTTCATCCAGTCTCCTTGTGTTGAGGTCAAACTGCTGCTGCTCCAGCAGACTGCAGCATAAAACACTTCACTGACCACAGACTGTTAAACATGAGCAGCATTTCACTGCAGACGTCACAGGACCGGAACCTCCTGAAGAGAAAGATTGGACTCTGCTCCTTCCAGTCGATGGTGTTAGTGTTCAGGGACCAGTGCAGTTTCCCGTCCAGGTGGTATTTATGACTATTTAGAATGACCCTATTGTCCTTCTAGTCTAGTAGGAAGGAGGGGTCCCAATGTCCCCGAGACAAACATTTTAGAAACATGGTTTTTTAGGACCCTTAAGGTGTCTACTTAAGATTTTTGCTTGTTGCCTGGGTCAACTAATGTCCCATGGGTGTTTTTGGCGGCTATTTTGAATTTATGTCCGCACGAATGGCGAAAACGCCAATTTTCATAACTCCTAAACCAGACATCATACAAAGACAAATGAACACACATTTTCTGATAATTTTAACATGAAAAGGTCACAGAGATGATAAAACCACTCTTTATCAGAGAAAAATTAACTCCAAGTAGTATTTTTGTATAAATTACTCAAAAAAAGTTCGGAAATGTTTTTTCAGTCCATAATTTCTCTCTTTTAATAACTCCGGTTGGTGCTGTCTTTCAGACCAATAGAAAGCCTGATTAGTCACGTTTCCAACGAGGTACAACTTGTAAGGATTGTGCATTCATTGAATGCGCAACAAAGGAGCGACCAATAGAATTCTTAGATACAATACGCCAATTTTCATAGCTCCTAGACCAGACATCATACAAAGACGAATGAACACACTATTTCTGATGATTTTGACACCAGAAATCAAATGAAAAGGTCACTTAGATGGTAGAACCACCCTTTATTCCCTCATATGTTGACTGGATGAAGGTTGAACCTAGACCTCTGAAAGTCAATCCTCGGCCCTAGTTTAGAAGGAGCTAGGTCTTCTTGCTTCATTCTCTGAGGATCATTGTCAGATCCCTGTTCTCCTCTTCTGGCCTCTTCCTGATGTACAACACAATCGCTGTGTCATTTCATCATTTCCGGATGTGGTAAGACTCAGAGTTGTATCTTAAGTCCCCTTAATACAAAGGGAACAGGAACGGAGCCAGAACAGTTCCCTGTGGAGCTCCAGAACTGTTCATCACTGTCCCTAAAGGCCCTTACACACCGGGGACTTATTTTTCATGCAGAAAATTTGCACGTCAGTATTTTTGTTTCAAAGTCTGGTTTTCATCTCGAGTCCTTTCACACAGACATTGAATGTTACGCAGCAAAAACGCACCATAATATTTCTTCAAAGTGGTTTTTTTTTTTTTTCGAGCTTTCGTCCGGCGGATAAATGCATCAACCAACCCATGTTGCATGGAAAGGAAGTATATCATAAACCCTACACAACACCAATGTCCACAACCTGTGTCTCTCACCACCCTGTCTTCTTTTGACATGGGACAGGAACATTACAAAGAGTCACCAAATGAAGGACAGTGAGTGCTGAAGCATCGCTGAACAGCTCGGTTGTCAGGATAGTGTTCAGATAGTGAGCTGCTGTGTTGGAGGTAGTAGTTGGTAACAAGACGACAATGGCACAGCAGGTTTAGCTAATGTAAACCAACCGGTGTTGAATATGTGAGGGATAATCAACGAGTAGGTGTGCTATACAGGGCTTTGGTTTATCACTGTCATCTGTCACATATTCATGTCGCTAGTCACTAGTCACATTTCGCTGGCTCATATTTCACTTTTTTTCTGTGTCTTTTATTTGTCATACAACTATGCAACAACTATTTATTTTCTTTTTTCTTCTTTACTTTACCCATGCAAATATGTGATCAGATCTCAGTTGGATCTCAATGTGGACACTGGAGACGCCTATTAATGCCAGGTTTAAAATGCTATCTGGTCAAATTGTATGCAGAATACAATCTGGATATGAGTCACATGCTAATGCCAGGTGTAAATGGCCTCATTAGCTTTGAATGTGACTAGTTAGCATTTCTAGCTTGCGAAATATTCGGCGGTGAATAATTCGCATCAAAATTTTGTGTTTATTTGTTAACGTCCCCAGTGTGAAAGGGCCTTAACTCTTGTCTCCACATATTGTCTCCTGCTAAAGTTTGCATGCTAACTAGCTAGCCTCAGATTTTCTTTCTTTCTTCTATTTTTTTTTCTTTTTTGGACAGTACAACAGCCACAACAACAAAAACCCTAACCCTAACCCGAATACAGTACATCACATGAATAGCAGCTGTAGTTCCATGAATACATTCATACCACACCACACATAACCAGAACCAGGCTGCAAACAGAGTGCAGAGAAGGCTAGATTGAGGTTATCACGCTGCCTGTTTACAATGAGAGACATACAACATTTTCACACTTGAAGACATTTTATCCCGTTCTCTCCCACTTCCAGAGCATAGAGCGGGAGTCATCAGGCCAAAGGCCCAGTGCAGTGACCACCTCTCAGTCAACTACATTCAGAAAAATGAAAAATAAAATAAACAATAACAATAATAAAGGGGAAAAAAGCCTCAGATTTTCTAGCCAAGTGTTCAGAGGGCACGTTATGACCTCTTCCCTTGTGAACACATCAATGAGCAAAGAACTTGTTGAGCAGCCGTCACCACCACCAGCTGCTCCTGACAAGAAACCATATTCAGCAGTAGAAAAAAAAGTCACAAACAGACCCTTTAATGCTCAAAAATAATCACCAGCCTTTTATTTTTTTATTTTTAAGACTAAGAACTCATTTGCATTTATAGTGCTCGCTTCTACATTACATCCTTGAATGCAAGAATAAAAAAAAATGCTGTTAAAACTCCCACCCCCCACTGTTCTCCGTCTTCTGTATGAGTCTGCGTCACAGACACAGATGACTCTGATATCCATCTCTCCATCTGACTCTGGGGAGAAGAGGAAGAAGAGGATTTCACTCACTGTCGGACTGTCGTTTCTATCTGATCCAGACTAGAGATTCACACTGCTGACTGACAAAACACTGGGACCGTGTGTGTGTGTATGGCTATGTGAGTGTGTGGGATAGATAGAGACAGGGAGGGAGAGATTATTAGCTGTGTATCTTGCAATTTCCAGAGGAGCTGATTCAGACTCCTGCAGCATTTTTCAGATGCTGGTAATTAGTGGATGTAGAGACAGAATTATCTGCTTCAGACTCATTCACAAGGCTGATAACTGCTGTGTGTGTGTGTGTGTGTCTGTGTGCGTGTCTACGTGTGTGTTATTAGGGAGTAATTAAGACTGAGCCAAAGATTAACAAATTGAAATATGAAAATTCTGAAGCAATGAATAAGAAAACACTCGGCTACACACACATTAACACTGAAACAATGAAACAAAGAAACACAAAGTCGTGTGGATTTAGCAACACCTGCTTCCTCCTCCTGGTGCAACACTGACTCTGTCAACACCTGAAGGATTCACAACGCTACACTGAGAATCCCTCAGCTGTTGAAAAAGAAGATTTAAGATGAAGATGGTAGTTCAGATAGAGTCATTCAAAATTCCTGTTGTCCTTCTGGGTCAGATTGACCCAATCTGTTCCCTTCCTCCATCCTTCCTTCTTTCCACAACCCTTTTCCCTTCCTTCTTTCCTTCCTTCCTTCCCTGAACAAATCTGTTCCCTCCCTCCATCTTTCTTTCCTTCCCTTTTCCCTTCCTTCTTTCCACAATCATTGTCCTCTCCCTTCCTTCTTTCTTCCTTCTTTGAACACATCTGTTCACTCCCCCCATCTTTCCTTCCTTCCCTTTCCCTTTACCTTCTTTCCACAATCCTTTTTCCCTCCCTCCCTTCCTTCCCTTCGTCCTTCCTTTTTGACTCAATTGACCTGATCTGTTCCCTATCCCTCCATCTTTCTCTCCTTCAATTTCCCTTCCTTCTTTCCACAATCCTTTTCCACTTCCTTTCTTCCTTCCTTCCTTGAACAAAGCTGTTCCCTCCCTCCATCTTTCTTTCCTTCCTTTTTCCCTTCCTTCTTTCCACAATCCTTTTTCCCTCCCTTCCTTCCTTCCCTTCGTCCTTACTCCTTCCTTCCTTTTTGACTCAATTGACCCAATATGGTCCCACCATCCTTCCGACCTGATCTGTTCCCTATCCCTCCATCTTTCTTTCCTTCCATCATTTTCCCCTTCCTTCCTTCTTCCATCCTTGAACAAATCTGTTCCCTCCCTCCATCTTTCTTTTCTTCCCTTTTCCCTTCCTTCTTTCCACAATCCTTTTTCCCTTCCTTCCTTCCCCTTGTCCTCACTTCTTCCTTCCTTTTTGACTCAATGGACCCAATCTGTTCCCTCCATCCTTCTATCTTTCCTTCCTTTTCCCCTTCCTTCTTTCCTCCCATCTTTCACTTTGTCCTCCCTTCCTTCCTTTCTTCCTTGACCCAGGAGGACAACAGGAGCGTTAGGGATTCAATTCAAAGTTGGATTCAGAACAGAAATTAGGTTTAGTTTAACTCGGGGTTAAATGGAAATTTAAATGACATAACATTAGAGGGAGGGGTGATTCATGCACAGTGGCAAATCAAAGTGATTTACATACAATCAAAGAACAAGGAGAGGAGGGATTCACATGGAATAATGAAGAACTCAAAGTGGTGCATTGAAAAAACAGAGAAATTCTGTCTCACAAATGGAATCAAGGGCGACTCAGACTTGTGTGAAAAGGATTTAAAATGGAAAGGAGAAGGAAAGAGGCACATTTAAGAAGGAATGTTTGAAGGTACTCAAAATGTAAACAGAGGAAATTAAAATGGCGCAATGAGGGATTATAGATTGAGTGGCGGGACGGGTTCAAATGGGACAACAACAAAACATTCAAAACTGGAAGAAGGGATTCTAAATGGAAAGTATAGGGACCTAATGTGGGGCGGGATTCAAAATGGCACAATCAAAAAGGATTCAGATGTATTTAAATGGAATAATAAAAACTTAAATTCTAAGAGAGGGGGGATACAAAACGGCACAAAGGAGGATTAAGATGGAAAGCCGGGTCCATAACGTCTCTTGCTTTTCGTTCTGATGGTTTTCCTCGTGGTAACACGCCTGCTGCTTCGCTCTGGTGTTTTTATGTATAATTAAAATGTTTTCTGTGAAGGCAAAAAGGCATCTGCACACGAGCCGTCCTAATTGCGGCCTTGCCCCGCTTTGTAAATGCAGCGGGAGGGAGAGGGTTTAGAAGGGTTAATGGAGGAGCTAATAATTAGCATGGAGGCTCTTCACATTAATTAGACGTTTTTGTGTCCGGAGACTGATGTTTATTGTTCATCGGGAGGGGAGGGAGGAGACACAGCTGAGAGACAGTTTATGCTGCGGAAGGCTTTTATTAAGTGGGTTTTATTCTAACCAGCCAAACGAGTTCATTTGAGGTCAATGAAGGCGGGAGGCAGACTTCTGCTGCGAGGTGTCTGCATGGAGCCTCACTATTAGATTCACATTTTCTCTCATAGCAGAGGATGTCAGAGTCATTATTAACACACCTGCTGGAACGTCTATATGTATGAGCGTTCTTATCGACATAATCCCCTCCTGTGGGCATGGGCCATGTTTATTTTGTTATCTATACCCTAGAAACTATTCTGACCTTAATGCTAAAAATGTTTTATTGATCAAACATGTTCCAGCAGCACTGCACAAGCATGGAGGAGGTCTGACCATCACATGAGCTATCAAGTTAAACAGGTTTATTGTACAACAAAGAGAGAAATCAAACAAAAAGAGGAGAAAATGAACAATAAGACCTGACTGTTTTCTTTCTATTCGACCTGCCGAGTTTGGTTCTCCTGGGCCTTGTTTCAGAAAGCAGCGTTAAAGGGATAGTTCACCCAAAATTGAAATTTCACTCATTATCTACTCACCCTCATGTGGACTAAGGGCTGGGAGAAGTGTTGTTGGATTGTGTATTTGATGAGTTCGATGAGGGAAATGTGGAAATATGCCTCCGTATAGCTGAGCAGCTCTTATTTCCGCCCCGCCAATCGAAAGACTACAGGGTTTACGGCAATGGGCAAATTTGCCAAAAATTTTTGAAATATCCCTTTAAGAATAAAACACAAGCCTATTGTCCCAGTAATTATTTGACCTTGAGAACAGTCATTTCCACAACAATACCAACCTGTCCAAGTACCCACTTCATCTGGAGCTTTCAACTGAATCACAAGGTCTTGATTATTGCAGTAAGAATAAAAATAACGGCATTAACATAAAACACATTAAAAGCATTGGTGTAAAAGGAAGAACTTTTCATGAAATAGTAATAAAATGATTAATAATGAAATAAAAGCATAAAATCAGTGAAAGTGCAGAGCAAAGTGCAAAGCTTCACAACAGTTTAGTAACTCTTTATTCTGATAATGATTAGTCACTCAGCTGTGAAGGAGGGGGAAGGTTAAACAAGTGAATACTTCTTCCCACTCCTTCTCGGGCATGACAGTGTTTGTTAATGGAGAAAAAACAAACGATGTCCGCACAACTGCTATAATAAAGCTCCCAAGAATTTATTATAAGGACAACGTTTCGACCACTTGGATCTTCATCAGGTCATCTGATGTGTAGGGGGGTGGGGCACATAAATAGGGGGAGGATGCCTGTAATTAGTGTCACCTGTTGCCCTCCCAGCATAATCAAAGTAGTTACATCAACACATGTTTACATAACAATCCATATACAGGTCACTGTTCAACATATCAGGCCTGAAACAATTAAAACGTCAAAAGACATATCATGGATTGTGTACATCAAAAATCCGTGCAATTACAAAACACATAATAAGATGAGACACATAACCACAATGTTATCAGATACTAAACACGAGGCAATCAATAACAAGAGATACAGAAAATATATGTACGCTAATATAGAGAAGATCAATAGAAAAATATATGTAGAAAGATATAGAAAAATATATATTTTATAAAAAACTATTTCGACATTATAGAAGAACAGTTACAGCAATCGAAATGTTACCAGAGAATAGCTATCAAAACCCTTCAAAGGAATGGTTTAATGTCAAACTCTTCGTTTAAGCCATTAGGCGACAGAGTATTTAAAGCATAGATGTGATAAGCCTCTCGTTGCAGAAGCAAGCGCTCGTGGTTGCCACCTCTGGGTGGTTTCTCCACTCGTTCGATGCCCACATAACGAAGAGAACTAATGTTTTAGTGTTTGTTAATGGAACATACTTTGTAACATGTTTTGTTTTTGATTGTTTTTTTCACTTTATTTGGCTTTGTTTAACCCTTCAGAGTCTATGGCATTTTCTCTCACCAGTGTATTAATGCTTGTAAAACTTCCGCCCTGTGATGCACAATCAAGTAATTGACATATTTTCTTTCAGGGCAACCTGGGCTTTCAGAATATATCATTCTGTAGTGGTGTCATATAATGTAGAAAAAGCTACAAAAAGGAAGGGAAATTAAAAAAAACAGACACTATAACTGTTTTCTGGGGTCTTGGGGATTAGGGCTAAAAGAAAAAACGCTTTTACTATGATACAAAATATGTATATTATTTAGATTATTTACAAAAATGCCCCACTGGCCTGGCATGAGAACAGTTTCACAGCAGTGAACAGACTTTCTCCTTCCACACGAGGCCTATGTCTTGGTCTTAGCTTGTGTAAAATGCGTAAATGGTAATCTATGTATTATGTATTAGCTACATTTACAGCTGATTTTCCAATAATCACGTTCATACAAGGCAACAGAGCAACCATCTTTGGCACATGCTGGGACGGCAAATGTGTGTTCCAATTGGATATTGGCAGATAGAGATATCTCTGATCAAGTAAAACATAACCCCCGCCTCCAGAGGGTTAAATAAATTCACTTGTTTTTTCATTCATTCATCAGGATTCCTACACAAGTATGGAAAGTTTGGAAAAGTATGGAAAATGGAAACTATTGTATGGAAATATATCTTAATACTTCTCTGGGCTTAGTCTACAGTATATGTGAAGGTTACTTATTTTGTATACGCTGTTTGTTACAATCTCCTGGAAATTATTTGGTGTCATAATGGCACACAAATTCAGAATAATGAAAACAAAGCATTAATTGCAGATTTTATTTTGCATGATACACATCTATTTACTCAAATGTTACAAATTATTTTAATTTATTTAACCGAGAAGTCTGGAAATTAGGGTCTGGAAAAAGTATGGAATTTTGAAATTTCAAATGTGTAGGAACCCTGATTCATTCATTCATTCATTCATTCATTCATTTATTCATTCATTCATTCATTCATTCATTCATTCATTCATAATTTCATTCAAAGCTGCTTCTCTAGTGTTTAAAGGGATAGTAGCATTTTTTTAAAGTGGGGTTGTATGATCTACAAATAGCCCCTAAGTACTTTAATTGCAGTAGAAGACTCTCTGCACTCCTCCCGTTAGCAACGCCAGCCCATGCCCTGCCCAGAGAAAGAAACGACCTATTTTCGCTGCCTAAAAGAGGTTTTACCTGAAAAAAAATACACAGTTCAATTGTTTGCTATAATATAATTTTTTTCCAGCCCTTCAAAGTGCAGTGCAACAATGGAACTGTGTATTTTTTTTTCAGGTAAAACCTCTTTTAGGCCGTGAAAATAGGCCGTTTCTTTGGGTCTGTTCACAACACTGTATGTTGTAAATCTCTGGGCAGGGCTATGGGCTGGCGTTGCTAACGGGAGGAGTGCAGAGAGTCTTCTACTGCAATTAAAGTACTTAGGGGCTATTTGGAGATCATACAACCTCACTTTAAAAACAAATGCTACTATCCCTTTAATATGCGGATGTGCTGCATCCCCACCAGTCTTCTTTTTGATGTTACTGGGAATCTGAGTTACTGAGTGTTGTTGGAGCTCTATCATCCATTATGGAGTTTGCAATGTATCTTGTTTCTTGTCACCTCACCACAGCTCCAGCTCAGACAGTCAGCAGGTTGTTCAACGTCTCTCCTGTGTTTTAGTGTCATTGAACTACAGCTCTTCAGATTGATGCGTGATGACCGACAGTAACTCTGTGTCTCTCTCCGTCTCTCCCTCCAGAGCCTCTCTGTCTCTCTGCTGACCATGCCTCAGGTTTATCATCATCTTCATCTTAATCCAACCAACCAACCAAAAGCAGACCACCCACAGACTTTAACCCACACTGCACTGCACCTCCGTTGTCTTAAGTGGGCGATCGTTTCAACCTCAAGGAAAGCAATTTTCCTTTTTTTTCCAGGATGACATCACAACCGTGTGCATCCATCAGCTTTGGGAGACCAACCGCAATAATTTCATCAGCAGGCATACAAACACCAGCAACAACTACAAGTGACTAAAGACATCTACAGGTTTATGCAGCACAATCTGCAACAAGGAGCAACAGCAGGAGGAGCCACCAGCTCAAAGCAACAACTCAAGCCTTTAATCTTTTTCTGTGACTTATAATCTGTGCGAACTTTACAACAAGCACTTATCTCGTCTTTTTTTTTTTTTTTTTTTTTTTTCAATTCAGGTATAAGTTCTTTCTTTTTATATAATGCTGATAAAATAATTTAAAAACATACAGAAGTACTTCCCTCATTATAAACCCAAAGTCAGGTTGCAAACTGCTGGACAGCTTTTGCGAACTCTTCTACTAAATTTAAATGTGCTCTTTAATGAGTTTGGTTGTTTGTGGTCTCAGATCGTCATCGGTTTTGAAAACAAGTCTTCAGGGGTTTTAATTAAATAATGAGAATTTTACATGAATATGAAATGGAACAACTGCTTATTTAAGACAAATTTTGTACCTTAAGAGAACATATGTGTACATTTCTTGGACTGGAGTAAATAAATGATTATATTCACACTTGTTGCCATTTCTGTTTCTGATGATGCAGTATTGATAATCGGTATTCTACACACACAGTACAGAGCCAGGGTCGGCACATGATTATAGCCAAGCTTAGCCTAATGACTGAAGTTCAGAAACACACCTTGGTTGAGGTCTCTGTGTTAAACCAGGCTGCTGATATCCTGACTAGGGCTGTCAACGAATGGCAGAAATGAGGTTCGAATATTGCCTCTTAAAAAAAACAGATATTCAAATAAAATTCGAATTTCTATTTTTTCATATTTTCTCGGCCTTTATCAATTCATGTCAAACGTTTTGTGATGACGCGAGCAAACAGCTCGCTCGGGAAACGGGATAAGAGCCAGTATGTTTTCTTCCCACATCCAAGTAATGATCCTTATAACGCGGATCAAGTACAGTCGCGATTAAGTGCAGAGGATCATCATAGCTCTCAGTGAACGGCACAATTTTTTTATGCGCGATTAACGCTGTCACTCGGTAGTTTGGGAAAACAGAGAAGCTGCTTCTCTCCAGACGTGACCACACACAGACAGGTGTGTGTCTGGGTGTATGTGAGTTACTACGGTTACCGCGGCGCTCCTGTCCCCCGGATATTCCTGCAGCTGGATTGACATGATCCGGTCTGAGACATGAAACTCATGGACTGAGGAGTCGTCCTGCTGCATCCTGCTGCGTTCTGCACGTCACACCGACGACCGTGCATTTGTAGGAGGAAGTTGTAGTTGCTGTTGTTGTGGTTGTGCGCGTGAAGATAATTTAAAAATAAATTATTAATATTCGAATATCATATTTTAATATTCGAATTTCATTTTTATCACTATGATTCGAATATACATTCGAATTTCAAATATTCATTGACAGTCCTAATCCTGACTCCAGCTCTGCACTTAACACACACATGAGATTGACATTGATCTCCTGATCTCACCCTGAGACTCGCTGGAGTTCAGCTCCAGAGTATTTGCTGAGACAGGTATAGGCAATATGAGATGTGATCAAAACAAGAATGATTTCTTTTCCAAATCCTTGTCATCCTGGATGAAGGATCAGACTTGAAGACAAAACAACAATGAGCATGTGATTATTGTCAGATATCAAAATCTAGACTGGGATGAAAAAGAATCCTAAATGTAGCCTTTCATTTTCATTTAAATGTTTGTTTTTTTAAAGCAGAAGTAAGCGTTCCGGTCATTTTGGCTAATGCTGCGTTCCAGGCAGGCTTTTAAAACCGTAAATTACAGCTTCAAGTCACAACTTACGACTTTGTAGCGTTCCAGGCAACACACTCGTGTTTTTCCGACCTGTTTTACCTGTGAAAGTCACTATAACGGCCACTCGTAACTTTCGACCCGTGAACTCGTACCAGATCGAACTGGTACGACTTCACAGGTCGGAGAAACACGAGTTACGGGCTGCCTTGAACGCACCATAACAGTCCTCGTCCCTACGTCACCACATTCACGCGCATCCTTGCTGCACACACAGCCCTTCATGCCGTTCTCTCTCCTCATTGGATAAAAACTGTAGGATACGAGAAAAGTTTTCTCCTCGGCTCAGAGCAGAGCAGAGGGACTGAGAGACCCGTGTTTCAGACCAAACACTCTATATAAGTGATTGCTGTCGGAAGATATAACTATTTAAGACTTATATTAACACAAAAATATCGCTTACTTCTGCTTTAAGTTTTGAATTCAGATATTATGATTAAAAATGAGATGTAGTGATGAGTTGACTTCATAGTAATGCGTGAGCTTAGAATTATAAGGTTCTATCTCTATTACGAGTTTTTTGCATAATATCATCCATTAGTGGTCTGTTAAAGCAGAAGTGAGTGATATATTTGTGTTAATATAAGTCTTAAATAGTTATATCTTCCGACAGCAATCACTTACATAGAGTGTTTGGACTGAAACACGGGTCTCCCAGTCCCTCTGCTCTGAGCCGAAGAGAAAACATTTATCGTATCCTACAGTTTTTATCCAATGAGGAGAGAGAACGGCATGCAGGGCTGTGTGTGCAGCCAAGGGACGCCGTGAATGTGGTGACGTAGCGACGAGGACTGTTATGGTGCGTTTAAGGAAACTCGTATTTTTCCGACCGTGAAGTGGTACCAGTTCGATCTGGTACGAGTTCACCGGTCGGAAGTTACGAGTGGCCGTTATAGTGACTTTCACCGGTAAAACAGGTCGGAAAAACACGAGTGGGTTGCCTGGAACGCTACAAAGTCGTAAGTTGTGACTTGAAGCTGTAATTTACGATTTCAAAAGCCTGCCTGGAACGCAGCATTAGCGAAAACGACCGGATCACTTACTTCTGCTTTAATGCCTGTGTGGTGTTATTTTTTTTAATTTTCAACATTTTTTGATTAGTTATTCATAAAATACAAAGTTGGAACTTTGATGCTCAATATCTCGGAACTGCCTTAAACGGAGATAGAACCTTATAATTCTAAGCTCATGAGTGGTATCATCATGTGGCAACATATACACAGAGAAAAAAAGACAAAATACATATCAGCTACAATATTGTGACCACCTGCATAATATTGTGTAAGTTCCTTTTTCTCCACCAAAACAGCTCAGGCCAGTCAACTCATGAACACCACAGCAGCTCTGTGGCATGTGGCACCAGCAGATCCTTTAAACCCTGGTAGATGTGAGGTTTGTCTTCTATGGATCAGACTTTCTTGTCCAGCACAGCCCACTGATGTTTGGTTGGACAGAGATCTGGGATGTTTGGAGGCCAAGTCAACACCTTGAACTGTTCCTCCAACCACGTCTGCAGTGAGTGGGACCCGTTATCCTGCTGAAACAGGCCGCCGTCGTCAGGGAACACTGTTTCAGTCAAGGAGTGGACGAGGCAGGTATCTGGCCTTCTACCCAGGGTTGCATATCCGATGTCCGGATTGGGGGGGACGCAAAAGTGATTTTTTTTTTTGCTCATATGCGACTCATACCATGCTACCATAAATCATAACTTTGTTGAGGCTCGCCATATCATTCAAAAAGTACTGCACAGGGACTCATTTATTGTGCTTACCTGTCTTGTTTATTTGTCCTAAACAGCCAGCAGCCGTATCACTGCTTACTTAACTGTTAAATTACTGAATCATAACTTCAAGGGTCTTGGGCATATAATGTCTACTCACATTCTTATCTTTCACCTCCCTCCGACCCTCCCAGATCCCAAATTCTTCTCACCATCTTCCTATTCTCCCAGTGTATGGGACTAGGCTACTTTATGCACGATTAATTGATATGGATGAATATCAAAATATGAAGCCCTAAGATTGAGGGGATCGTTTTTTGTTTTTTTTAAAGCCTGCTGGTGTCATCAGTGTCTGTGTAAGAAACTACCCATTCAATTATATCGTAGTGGAGGAGACCAGAGATGGAATGTGGAGTCAGAAATATATTTGTCAAACATTAGGGGGGGGGGGGGGGGGCGAGACGGAGACTAAACCGATGCAAGACCATTTTCAAGGCCATTACTGTATTCAGTACCAGTACTCATAATAATCATGTGGCTTGATATTTACATTATTCATCAGCGAAAAAGAAACGTTTTTTTTAATGGAATCTAACCATATTTAATTGGAACGAAGTTTTGACTGAACAGAAGAACACAGCCTGCTGAAGTCTCCTCCCACTGTTGACTCTGGTGTTACCATGGTTTTCAGATATCTTAATGCTATGAATTACATTACTTAACCCAAAGTGAGCGAGTGACAGAGAGACATTTGTGGTTAAAGAAAAAAGATGGCACTGCAGCTGTGGTCTTGACTGGTCTCGACAAAAAAATCCATAGTCCAGCTCAACCGAGACAAGACCAAGACCATGAAAATGTGGTCTTAGGCCTTGTGCCTAGCAGCACAGGAGGTTAAGCAGGCACCCTACTGTATGTGTTGAGGAAAGTCCTCACTGCAGGCAGCCCCAGTTTGAAATCTGCATCAGGCGGCCCTTTCCTGCATGTCATTCCCCCTCTCTCTGCCACCCTATTTCCTGTCTCTTTCAACTGTACTATCTAATAAAGGCATGAAAAAGCCAAAAAATATACTTTAAAAAAAGGAAAGAAAATGTGGTCTTAGGACCGGCCTTTTTTTTTTTTAAGTATTTTTTGGGGGCTTTTTTGGCCTTTAATTGAAAGCACAGTCGAAAGAGAGAGGAACTGGGGAGGCAGAGAGAGGGGGGGTGACATGCCGGAAAGGGCTGCTCAATGCGGGATTCAAACCGGGGCTGCCTGCAGCGAGGACTGCAGACTCAACACATGGGGCAGGTGCTCTACCAACTGAGCTAAACACCGCCCCAGGACCAGGACCAGGACCAGTCTCGAGTGCTACAACACTACCATGAGCCTGCCACTGGTTCACAGGTTGTCATTCCTTTTTTTTTTTTTTTGATTTAGGCCTATATTTTTTTATTTTCCAACATTCTCATTCATAATCATAACAGAACAAGTGACAAACATCATTCACACACAAAAAAATAATCATAAAAAGAAAAACAAAAGAAAAAAAAAACCCGTCCCTCCCTGCCACCCACCGCCCCGCCCCGAGGAGCCGCCCCACTAACACATTGGCCGCATACGCCTCTACCTCCATAAATACCACTTATCATGAGGCATATAAATAGAGAAAGAAAAAGAAGAAGACAAGAAGAGAGAGATAAAATAAAAATAAAAGCATTTCTATGTAATAATAAAAATATATATATGTGAATGTATAGACACACATCCATGCGAAAAATAAATTATGGTAATAAAATGAAAATAAAATAACAAGCGAATCGATAATAATGAAAAATAAATAGGTAAATGCATAATCAAAAATTTGATTTTTGGAAATGTTGTATCATTCATAGACTCCAGATATTTCCCCCATTTCGAAAGGTACAGTTCCATTTCATCTTGTATCCTGTGTGTCATTTTTTTCGTATGCTGCTATTTTTCCCAGTTCTACCATCCATTCCTGGAACGGAGGCTCTCCAGGTTCTTTCCAGTTCCTCAAAATAATCTGTCGACCAATCATGATTGCAGTCTGTATCCACTGTTGTATTGGTTTAGGGAAGGCAGCAAGCCCCCCACCATCTCCTAATATGTACAGTTTCGGGCAAAATACAAAATCTTTTTTCACAACACTAACAACAACACAATTAATCTTTTTCAGATATTCTTTAAGCTTAGGACAGGACCATAGCAGATGCACCATTGTACCTTCTTCTTTCTCACATTTCCAACATGTAGGTGAGTCATTTAAACCAAGTCTATACAGTCTATTTGGGGTCCAATAGAAACGATGCAGTATTTTAAATAGCATGAGCCTGACTTTCAGGTCTCTTGACATAAATCTTGAATCACCACAGACCTTAATCCATTCTTGTTCATCATACAAAACCCCCAGATCTCTTTCCCAGGCCCGTCTCAGGGCCATCACCTCTGCCTCACCTTCACCTTCAACTAGCATCCTGTAGTACTTGGCTGCTTCATGACCTTTGCCCAGTATCTGGAGAATTGCAGTAAGCTTATTTGCTGATTTTGGGGGATGAGAGCTCGACCCACAGGTTGTCATTCCTTACAGCATGGTTGGTGGGTACTATAAGCAGACCAGGAGCACCATACAAGACCTGCAGGTCTGGAGAAGCTCGGACCCAGGCCCTTGTTGAAGCAGCTCCGATCCTTAAGCTTGTGCTTGTCTATTTTCCTGTTTCACAACACCTGTGAAAAACACAAGTGTCTTTTCTAGTTTCAGATTGACTCAGTTGGCAAATTACACATGCACTTACTTATCTGTTTGCCCATGGACATGGTCTTACTAAGTGGTTTGATCAGGAGCACCGTTGGCATGTTGTTATCTTGAGAGTGCTAACCCAGCAAAAACCTGCAGGAACAGTATGTCCCTCTTTTTTTTCAGGGAATAATCAGTACTATGCACCAACATAGGAAGGTCTGCACACAGAGTGCACACTCTGCCCGTTCTGCATAAATAGAATGTTTTGAAAACACTTAGATGTTGAGATCAGTCACATGGAGGATTCAAGTGCATCTTCAGAGGGTCGGAGCTTCTATGTGACATGTCTAATAACATCCTCATGTTTCCTGGATGTCTCTTGTGCAAAGCTCTGCAGAAAAGTGCCCTAAGACCAGGACCTATAGCTCTCATCACATATATGAAATATTTCTTATGTGATTTGTGCTGCTCTTTTTCCATAGACCTGTGTGATGAGATAATAAATGCTGTTCATTTCACCTGTCAGTGTAATAATTCGCTCCCCAGTGGCTGATCCTGGCACAGTCTCCTGACCCCGTGGCCTCTCCTCCAGCACCGTTACAGCAAACTGTTCCACTCGGCTCCTCCAGTGCTGAGACTCCAAGAGGAGTTAAACCGCCAGGATAGTGTTCTGTCAGAGATTTGGCACAAACTGTTCTCAGTCCAGATGTTGGAGTCTGTATGTGTGACGGTATGTGTTTGTGTGCATGTGTGTGTCAAGACAAACCCGCCTGCCAGCTCTGCCCTCATTTGCATCTGCTAATGGCACTATGATGCCAGTTTCTGATCACTGCAACTACACATTTAAATTCCTGCATCGGTGCCAGATGCTCTCTCTCCTTCTCACTCTTTCCCCCTCCCTCTCTCTCTCTCTCTCTCTGTCTTGTCCAGGGATTCCTGTTTCCATGGTTTAACAGCAGCTCAGTTCGTGCTCTGAATCAGAAAACACCGGCTGAGGTTAAACTGGAAACATGGAGCTTCTGTTGCTAATGAAGCTTTTAGTTGCTCATGATGAAGCTCATATATTTACATTCAAACATGCTACTTATTTAGACCATGGATCTGCCAGGGTTTGGAACCTGGGCTGCATTTGGTCTCATTCAGCCACTGGCCATTAAAGGGATAGTTCACCCAAAATTCAAATTTCACTCATTATCTACTCACCCTCATGTCAACTAAGAGCTGTGAGAATTTTCAGAGTCCTCCGTGCCTTCTCTGAGTTACGGGGGGGATCCGCGCAGAAGTATTTGTCCATATAATGGTTGTCGATGGATACCAACTTTCTTTGTCCAAAAAGACACACCAAAAAACATCCAAATACCTCCATGCTGCTCGTCTGTAATGTCCCTCTTGTATTGAAGCCCCGACATGAGAAATTGTTCTGAAAAAAATTAAATAAGTCTATATTTTAAGCTTGTTTGTAGCGGAAGCTCTCAGTGTCTCGGTTCACTGCTCCTCCTGTGTCAGTGCAAAGACCGGCGGAACAATTTCTCATGTCGGGGCTTCAATACAAGAGGGACATTACAGACGAGCAGTATGGAGGTATTTGGATGTTTTTTGGTGTGTCTTTTTGGACAAAGAAAAGTGGTGTCCATTCACAACCATTATATGGACAAATACTGCTGCGCGGACCCCCCCGTAACTCAGAGAAGGCACGGAGGACTCTGAAAATTCTCCCAGCCCTTAGTCGACATGAGGGTGAGTAGATAATGAGTGAAATTTGAATTTTGGGTGAACTATCCCTTTAACAGGACATGGTCCCTGTGAATATTACCTTTAACAAAGTCAATAATATAAGCAGTACACATTTTAATATATCGATGAGTTAGTCAGACTCAGCCTTGAGATAGATTTTTATTTTTACAGTATAGGCTCTAAGTTAGAATTCTGGTCCTGTGTGAACTCACAGAGATATGCTTCCATTAATCTGTCCAGTTCAGGTTAACCATCGATAAAAATGAATTGAATTAACCATCAGGGAGTGGGATAAAAATGGAATGTGAGCATGAAAATGAAACAAAAATTCATATCATACAGGCTGTACATCCATCCATTGTCTACAGCACTGGGCTGGAGCCAAACCCATTTGACATACACAGCACAGGGCAGACGAACAAACTCTCCCGCACTCGCATTCATTCACGAACTATGGGCAATTTAGATTCGCCAATCAACATACACCCCAGGCCAGGGAAGCAAACCCAGAATCATCTTGCTTGGAGGCAGGAGTGCTAACCACCACACCACAGTGTTGTGCTTTACATTCAAACACTAAAATAAACAGCTGTGAACATCATTCTTTGTCTTTGTGTGGCCTAAAGATTGTTTAAAGGGGACATATTATGGAAACATCACTTTTTGAAGTCTCTTTGGGTATATATTTGGGTGTTTGTCCAGTCCCCAAAATGCGAGACAAAAAAATCTGTAATTTGCAGGCTTCCTATTGAAATCCATGTGGTTTTATGTCTTCCAGTGATGAAGTGAACTTGTTTCTGAATTTGCATAACCCCACCCCTACCTGGTACCAGTAGAAGGGGCGGGGCAAGCAGTGGTTCATTTGCATTTAAAGGGACAGACACTGAAACCAGCCGTTCTGAACAGGGCTGTTTAGAGAGGATGAAAAGAGCTGTGATGTTTGATCCTTGGGGGATTTTGGCTGAAACATGTCACAGACATGTCTTTAAGACACCTGGGAACTATTTTAATTAGTGGAAAACAGGCAGAATATGTCTCCTTTAAGGTGGAGACTAGTTAGGATCAGATTACCATCATGGTAGTCTAGAGTGGAACTGTCTCTTTTAATTAAAAGGTCACCTTTGATACAGACTGTATGTGTTTTTAGTCCAGTTATTTATTGTATTCTTTGGTGATCCTCTGACCTTTCCTTCAATCCAAAACAGTTTGGTAGCATTTGTTGTGGGTTTTTTTTTTTAATGAAATATCTGAACTTGTGGACAAGAACATAAATCTGGGCCACACTTGGATAGGCTATACACACAGTTGATGCTGTATATGGACTTTAAGATGCTACTTCCACATCTTGACCAGTTCTGGTGTAAACACAAAAATAAATTCAGTCATTACTGGAAATCAGCAGTTTAATCTGTTCTTAAGATGATCGCAACAGGCAGATAAAGGTTGAATCACATCATCAGACTTCTCTTCTCTGATTAGGTATAAAGGTATAAACTGAAGGTAGACAGAATATGTCTGTAGCTTCTATAAATGTGTCCGAAACAGCAGAGTCCTGGTTCCATGGACCGATTACAGTCTGCATCCTGCCAGGTAGGAGCTCAGGTCTTTGTTCTGGCAGTATCGGCGCCAGGCCACCCTGAAACCAGACAGAGGGTGTCACTCATCTCTCCACATAGTCTGTATTGAGGATTTATTTGATGATCAGGTCTTACCAGGCTCCGATCCCGTTGGGGTCCCTGACGACACGTTTGGCACAAGTGATGGCCACGTTGACGTTGTCAGTCAGAAGCTCTGTGAAAAACAAGACAAACATCTGGACTTAAAGATCCCATATTATACTCGTTTTACTCAATTTCACTCAGCTAACTAAACTGCATTTGAAATGTATTGCCCCAAACTGATCCGTGGTCCCGAATGTCGGCTGTCTAAAAGTCGCTCAGATGAGCTCTACTGAGAACAAGCTGTTTCTGTGCCTGCACCTTTAAGTAACATGGTTAGTGTACACGGCAAAGATTATTACCACTTTATGACTTAAAATTGGTCGGTATTTCATCAATTTAGCTCAGGAGTTTCTTGCTGTGCACTGCAGCCATAGAAATAGACGTGGTAGGCGTTTTATGGCGCTGAGGGGCCGGCCTCACTCCCGTCGTGACATCACCACAGGAGCTGAGTCTGAACAGCCTGTTTTAGCACCGTTTTACCAGTCGGTGGGCTGCTGAGTCGATGCAGGACCTGTTTGCTTTCCTCATTCTAGGAGTTGGTAGGCTCAGGGAGGATCAGTTTATGTATGTAGAGTCATAATATGGGAACTTTAAAGGACATTAAAGGACCAAAGGACGACGTGCAAAGTAATAAACTGGTCCAAGAAGAAGTTGTGGGTGTGGTGGCTCATCACTGACCGCTACACCTGATGTTGCATCCATTTGAAGTGGGGGTTTGGCCATTGTTACACCACCAGCGGCTGTTGATCTGGAAGATGCCGTAGTCGATGGATCTGTCGGTGTTGCGGTCGTTGATGGCTTGTGTGTTGAAGCGTGATTCATGCTGGCTCAGGCAAACCCCTGCAGAGGAGAAACAACAGAACCACATGTAGACCAGCCGGTATTTTATTATTTCATTGTTGTTTTATTGTTGGATTTTTGTCTGTGAATGTCTTTATCAGTCCCTAAACCAATTAGATGCAACTGTCTGTGTTTTTTTTTATATGTTGAGGCACATAAATGCATGCCCATGCTCTAAGTAAGTAAGTAAGTAAGTAAGTAAGTAAAACTTTATTTAAATAGCACCCATCATAGTACGTGTACACAGAGTGCTTCACATTATGTAAAAAAAAAAGACATTCAATCACACAAACAGTATAAAACACAATTGGAACTTAAACATTATAGATATGTACAATGTATAGTGGTAAATCGGCAGATCAGTGGTTCCCAACCTTTTTTGGCGCGTGACCCCATTTTGACATCACAAATTTCTGACGACCCCGTGATCATGTGCAGTCATGTTATCGTGGCCGTCAATCAAGATGCGCCAGCTCAGATGTTTTTATACTGTATGCTGCATTTTATTTGAACTCGATTTATATTCGAGAAAGTTAAAGTATAGAATACAGTTGTTTAAGATTGTGTGTGGTGTTTTTAATCATACTTTTAAAAAGAATAATTAGTTTAAAAATATTTTTTTTTTAGCAGTATCAATTACTAGACATTTCAGGCGACCCCATTTGAATTCCAGGTGACCCCACATGGGGTCCCGACCCCAAGGTTGAAAAACACTGCTCTAGATAAGTGTCAGACTGACAGGCTAGTACTCACAGTCAGCCAGGCTAATGCCGCGGTAGCCATCCATGCCATTTCGCTTCAGGGTTCGGGCCCATTCGCAGCGCTCGAAAACTCTGGCGTTGGCGGCTACAGCCACAAAGAGCAGAAGAAGCAGACTCCTCATGATGGACTCTCTGTTGGATCAAACTCTTCCACAACTGCTGCTTGGTTTCCTTTTTAAAGTCTCACTCAAACCGCTGTGGCTGCTTTATTGGTGCCACTGTTTGTTTTCAGGCCTTGCATGTTATCGCTGTGTCAACACAGACTGATGTGAAGGACGTCCAAGGTAAGGTTCAAATACAGCTCCAGATAAGAGAGATGAAAGTGATAATAATAAAGGTGATGGAAAATCCAGACTTTCAAAATCCAACCTCAGGTGTCCCACACTGGGATTTTCCCAGGATTGCTTTATTTTATTTTACATGTCATTCACCAAACTAAACCATTTGTCCTTAAAATGTGACAAACATGATGGATACTTTTTTTTTGTTGGTAATGGTATGCAAAGTTATTAGTTGGTTTTAAATTGTGCATTGCTACATCTGTTTGTGTTTAGTGTGTCTGATGCCTACAACCTGCTGGAGGGATTACAGATCCCCTCTGGCCTGGGAATGCTTCGGGGTCCCCCCCGGAGGAGCTGGAGTGAGATGTCTGGAATCTAAATAGAAGGAAACAGACCTTTCAGCCTCAGGCGCACTTTATGTTTAGTGCAAATAAACAAATGTTAGCAAGCTAACATTCTAACTCATGGTGTAAAACTTGGATGAACTTGTTGCAACAAAGCTACAACTGTGCTGATCATATATAGAAAAGAAGTGGGAGGTGCAGCTGCAACTTCAGCTCAACCTAAAAGCTGGTCGCCCCTGCAAACCAGGATTTAGCCTATGGAAAACAATTTATGACAATGGATAACATTGGACAACATTGACTGTCAGGTTGTCATGATGGATGGATTTGGATACTATGTATGTTGCCAGATTATTGTGATTAAAGGGATAGTAGCATTTTTTGAACTACGGCCAGAAGCGTCAAATAGCTGATAAATGACACGTCAGCAGCACGTCGGATGATGCTTCTGAGGAAGACTGGAGTCACAGTCGAAACTGTCAAGCAGGTAACATCACCCTTGATTTCATTGTCTGAACACAAGAAAAATATAACTAAGGGTAACTAATGATTAAGTAATGATTCAGTACGCATTACCTACTCATTTTGATGTCTCACTTTACCTTAAGGTACACAAAAAGGGTAACTAATGATTAAGTAATAGTTAGTTCCTCAGTAATTTGATTAGGAGTTACTGAAGAACTCGCCATTAACTAATATTGAGTTCCTCATTCATTCCAAATTTGTTTAATAGTAAATAACTACTCTAAATTTTGTGCACCTCAAACAACTTTACTGTGAACCACGGTGTGATCAGTATACAGTAGCCTACTTTACACACAGCCCCATGATACATTCATTTAGCCTACCAAACATGTGACAAACATCATATTTATTTCGAAGGCAACATGGATGGTCATATTGATGTGTATGTGGTCTGAAATTAATGAATAAAATCTTCTCAAGAATCCTGCTGTCTGTGATTTTTTTTAAGGAACTAGGCTACTAATGTAAAGATGAAGATGAAGAAATGAAAAACCACTCATTATGTGTCACTTTAGGTCATAAAGGTTAACTACTGAACATGTTATTGAGTAATGATTCTGTACTGATGAAGTAACTAGTTCACTAATCATCAAGTTGTGATTAACTATCTATGAAATTTGATCACGAGTTAATGAAGAACTGATCATTAATAGTTCCTCATTAGTTCCTCATTAACTACTCGTCTGAAATTTGATCAGGGGTTCCTGAAGAACTGACCATTAACTAATAGTTAGTTAATCATTAGTTCCTCAGTAACTACTCTAATGTTGTGTACCTTAGTTCCTCAGTAACTACTGTAATTTTGTGTACCTCAATTCCTCACTAATTACTCATTAGTTCCTCATTAACTACTCTAATTTTGTGTACCTTATTGTAAAGTGTTACCATCCACATTAACGTGAGACTTTTTTATAACCAAATAGAAACTCCTCGTTGTCCCTTTAAAAGGAGGTCAGCATTGATTATCAGGTTGTGATTGTGAAACTTATCTGAAAGCACAGCTGCTTTTGAAAGGTTGATGGATGGAAGGATGGATTTTGGATCCTATATGTTACCGGAATACTGTGATTAAGATGTTTGTTTAAGGGACTTCTCGTTATAATGCTGAAATAATCACAGTGAAAGTCCAGTTTGTCCTTCTAAGGAACAATGCACACTACACGTTACAGGCAAAATAAGGCAACAATGGGTTCCAGCAAACACAACATCTAACATTTTGCAGGATTTATGGTAGATGGAAAAAAAACGTAACTTTTCGTTTCGGCTTTAAAATGAGGTCAGCACTTATTGTCGGGCCAGGTTGTCATTGTGAAACTAATCTTAAAGCAAAGCTGCTCTTGGAAGTTGAACAGCAAGAAAAGTGTTTCATAATGTTTGTTCGCCCTGGCTGACGGTCAAAACAAACCCACTGTGTGATAACAGTGCAAAAACAGCACTGATTTCTGCTGCACTCTTTATCAGCTTGTTGTAATGGGACTGGGCTCTATGGGACAGAACCGCAGACTGAGATAGGTGTTAATTATTAGCAATATCAATGTATGTATAGGTGTGATTGTGTAAAACTGTGGTTTTTGGATGATGGAGAGGAGGAGGTGCTGAAAACTAAACAGAGAAGCGCAGTAAAGACAAAACAAAGGCAGGACTGTGAACTACTTAGGATTTCAGGCTCATGAATTCAAGTCATAATTCCAAATAGTTAACTATAAAGTCATTTTAATCAGTGAGAGGTGAACTCGGAGCTACCTCTGAGGAGGTGTGAATTTACACAACAGTGGTAATCCAAAGTGAAAGGCAGAAGAACGGGAGCTGCCCGTCACTGCCGGCTCCATTCACACACTTTTATCATACGGAGCTGCAATCATAGTCATGATGGAGTTCCTGAACTCCATTTACTGCGCTAATTTTCTCCATTCTCTTGCTGCACTTTGTTTTCAGAGTCTTCTTCATCATCACAATGCCCCCGCCTGCTCTCCTCTCCCTCCGTCTCATCTCCAACCTGAAACACAGTCGGAGAATGCAATTAATCAGGCGGCCGAGTGAAGGCAGTCGGATCAATTAATCTGCACACAGAGGACTGACGTGAATGGATCCATCTGAGTCAGAGAGGGAGAGAGCCAGGAGGAGATGTTGAAGACGTTGTAAACAATAATGGAGCAGGGATGGAGCTTCTAGATACAGCTGGGGATGGCTGGAATGTTTCAGAGCTCCGAACAAAGAAAATGTTCCTCACTTCTCCTATCGAGCTGATGTTGATTTATTGCGTTTCTGCACTATTTAATTTCAACTATAGGGGAGACTTTGCCACACAAGCGTGAGATGAAGATGATTTATTAAGAACGGTTTGGTTACGACTAAGGCCACAGGAGTTGCTGTGTCAGTATTAAGGAGGAGACAGAGTAATGTGACAGAGAGCAGCAATATGAACCCAGAGTTAGTTAACTGGAGTGTCACCGTCACTACCAGGAGGGTATCGACTTGAGTTCAGACAGTGGTTGGGAATGATGGAGTGCACTGAGATATAGTTGGAGGGGGAGTTTATTGAAGGCAAGTTTACATGGACATGGTTTGAATCATTAAAGGGATAGTTTAGTTTTTTTTGAAGTGAGGTTGTATGAAGTACAAATGGCCGTTGGTAACAATTACTCAGTCATATTTGCTGGAACTGTCATTATATTCTGATAGTCGGACATTAAATGGGTAATTTAGGACCAAAATCCAACTCCTCTGGCTCCACCTACAGCCTGGAATCGTATTTGCCAAAATCCACCGCGACCGAAGATTCTCCACCAGTCAGGTGGAGGGAGCAGGAGGAGCAGTCAATCGCCGCTCCTACATGTCGTAGTCAAGGGGGGAGTTGTGGGTTCTACAAGTGAAGACCACTTCCGCGTTAAAAAAGCTTCAGTACCCCGGCGGCCTCTGGGGGCTGGCTCCAGAAGGGAGCAACTCCAATGTTAAAATAGCCGACTTTACAGCTTAAAAAAACATATTACCCTGGTACATTTTATTTTTTTGGTCTCTACCGATAGTTTCTACCCCTGCACACACACTGAGGGGGGTGAATTTTTAACTCTACCGTTTTACTATTATTAGGTTTAAAATTCTCGCCAATTAGGGCGTGGAAACGTTGTATTGAGTGACAGGTCCGGAGACCGCTGCTTCGAGGCCGTTCGAGGCCAGTGGGGGGGTTCTCAGCCGGTAAATCCAGAGACCTTTCTACTGCATTTAGTGTACTTAATGGGCATTTGTAGCTCATACAACCCCACTTCAAAAAAGCTGAATTGTCCCTTTAAAGGGATAGTTCACCCAAAATTCAAATTTCACTCATTATCTACTCACCCTCATGTCGACTAAGGGCTGGGAGAATTTTCAGAGTCCTCCGTGCCTTCTCGGAGTTACGGGGGGGGTCCATGCAGCAGTATTTGTTCATATAATGGTTGTGAATGGATACCACTTTTCTTCGTCCAAAAAGACACACCAAAAAACATCCAAATACCTCCATACTGCTCGTCTGCAATGTCCCTCTTGTATTGAAGCCCCGACATGAGAAATTGTTCCGAAAAAAATTAAATAAGTCTAATAAAATGTTTGTTTGCTTGTTTGTAGCGGAAGCTCCCAGTGTCTCAGTTCACCGCTCTTCCTGTCGGCGAAACAATTTCTCATGTTGGGGCTTCAATACAAAAGGGACATTACAGACGAGCAGTATGGAGGTATTTGGATGTTTTTTGGCGTGTCTTTTTGTTACGAAGAAAAGTGAGCACCATTCACAACCATTATATGGAAAAATACTGCTGCACGGACCCCCCCGTAACTCAGAGAAGGCACGGAGGACTCTGAAAATTCTCTCAGCCCTTAGTCGACATGAGGGTGAGTAGATAATGAGTGAAATTTGAATTTTGGGTGAACTATCCCTTTAATATGTTTCTAACTCTCACAACACAGACACAGATCTCTTCACTGCGGTAGTCGAGCTGCTCACTTAGCTGTCCAGCCAAATACGTTTAGAGGACTTTGTTCCCATGAATTAAAAATTGAAACTAAAGAAGAAAATGCATTTCTCTGCATAATACTGTTATTATCATTAAACTGCATTTGGAAGGAGACGGAGTAAAACATATTTAATAAGTATCCATATTAGTCTCAATACATACAATATAACCTTAAACTATACAATCATAATAAATATAGGTAAAGAACTGTAGCTTGAGCCACCACGCCACACTGCTCACAGTAATCCCAGCAGTCTCTTTAGGAATTGTAGTTCAACCAGAATGTAGCTGCCACTTCATCATGTGTTATCCCAAAACACCAGCTGAGCAGCAGTGCAAAGTAACTCACTGAACCACAGCAGTGAAGATATCACATGGTGCTCAACACACACACACACACACAGTGAACTTTTATTGGGATGGCAGCAGGAGCTGTCATTACCCATCACTACACGCTGGCTCCTCACAACCTCCTGTTGTCGTGTATGGAAAGGCCCAAAATGAACCGTTTGATTAGTATGAACAAGTGATTAAAACAGAATGTGTGTGGGAATGATTCTGTCTCAAATCTTTCAATCCAGAGAATATATTTATCATTGTAACAAATATATCAAATAAATACACTGTGAAAATTGACTGCAGGTATTTCCAGCAGGTAATTCTCATGCCATCAGCTCTGTCGTTTCCAGTCTTACCTGTCAGTAAGCTGAGGGGAGTGATAGCCACTGTTATTCACCAAACAAAAATTGAACGTTAGACGTGGTGATTGCTAGAAACCATAGTAACTGTGCACTGTTTCTTAGAAATATGAAGGTCTTTACAATTTAATCACAATATTCCAGCCACGTTCCAACCAAACACATTATTTTGTGTTGACATCCGTCTGTCTATCCATCATGACGACCTGACAGTCAGTGCTGACCTCCTTTTAAGCTGAGACTTCAAAGGACTGTAGTTAAAGGTCCAGTGTGTAAAATGGGGGGAAAACCGTGACATGTTCAGAGATTGCAGCGCTCACTTGCACTCACCCCTCCCCTTGGCCTCCGAGGACTAAAAAACTTGTTTACCACGACTGGGGGTATTTTAGGAAGATGGAGCGATGAGGTGAAGATATAAACCATGTTACAATATGTTTGCTGTTCCCTACTCCTTATCCTTATTTTATAGCGATTATACACTTATACAAATATGTTCATGGGTAGTATATTCAGATTTTGCCAATACACCTTGCCAATTATTACACGCTGGACCTTTAAGTTTGTCAATCTACTATAAATCACACAAACTTTCAGTTTCTTTGCCCCAGACAAGTGGAATAAACTGCAGGACTTGCTAAAACGTAAACAGTTTATTTCTGTGGAGTCCTTCAGTAGTCTTTTAGACCTTGTCTTTCATATTGAATGCACTTGCTTTTCCTGAAGCTGAGACCCTCAACCATAAGTTGTTTTTCCTTGTGTCTGCTTAATGTATCTTTAAATCTGACACCTGATGATTATACTGTGGACTGTTTATAATTGTGTTTGATGCTTCGTTGGTGTTGCTATTGTGTGTGTTGTTCTATATTTGTGATCAGGGCGTCATTGTAAAAGAGCGCTTGCTCTCAATTGGCTTCCCTGAATAAATAAAGGTTTGAAAATCTTTTTTCCAAATAACCTTTGTGTATATCTGTTATAGATAGATAGATAGATAGATAGATAGATAGATAGATAGATAGATAGATAGATAGATAGATAGATAGATAGATAGATAGATAGATAGATAGATAGATAGATTTATTGTCTGCCCCAAAGGGTAGCAGAAATTTGTCTTTGACAGGGCTCACCACTTTACATACACTCAATAAAACACAGTAAGGCAATAAAAACATTTACAAAAAATAAAAAGCACAATAGCAGCAAGTCATTTTGGGTTGTTTAGGTTGGAGTTGGAGTTCTTCAAGATGGCTTTCCTGATCACAGAGCGCTCATACAGATGGGACAGTGGGGTTTGTGGTGAACCGATTATTTTTGCTGGCTTGAGCTGTGATGCGTGATAGTTTTGTTTTCTGTTTGCTGGTGAGGAAGTTGTACCAAGATATGATATTGAAGGTGAGAATGGATTCTTCTATGAGTGACCGGTAAACCATTGTTAAAATCTTTCTGCTGACATTAAACCAACACTAAGTAACTTTTCAACCTTCATAAAATATTTTCATAACTTTTGTGATGATACATCGACTTACAACAAGTTGAACGACACCTCTGTCGTGGTCTGAGGGGGTCTGTATCTCTTTCTCTGGCACTAAGCAGCTTTGAGGAGCTTGGTAGGAACCCTGCTCTCACTTTACTTTCACTTTCACTTTTGCGAGTCACAACAAGGAGGGAACAGGCAAAACGGCACTTTAGCAATGGATTATGTTTGTGTTTTCACTTTGAAATGATCCACTGGAAACAGAAACTTCCATCTTAGCCACTTGCATCCATCATCTCATTCTTTAAGTCACTACACAGACCTCATAACTGTAAACTGTCACTGGAGATCCTGTCCTCGCATAACAGGAGCAGAATTGGGTGCAAGGGCCAACGATGGTGGAGTTCAACATTCACAGACATAATGTTTCCTTTCGTGTCAAGAATAGGGAAACAGCTCTAATTTCGATTCCACAGGGAGCGAATGGCTCAGAGCAACAGGCCCAGCATGCCACACTCCACTACCTCCCACTGGGGACACAGTCAGAAGCTTTCTTCCTCTGATGACAACAACATCAAAATAAATGTAATTAGCAGAATATCATCACAACCACAAATTATTTATGAACAATATGACTGATTTGAATGTACACAAGATGCTCCAGTGTGTGGCAGAACAGTTAATGGCGCTTGCATGGAAACAATATAACGTACTGACTGAGTTGAAAATAACCAAGAGAAGTTTGACAGTTTCGCAATAAGTCGCAAACTTTGTGAGAAAAACAGTTCCATGCTTTGTTGACGTTGGACTGTTTTGTAAAGATGCAAATAAACGTTAATTTAATTACACTGATTAATGAAACAGTTTGAAGCAGAAGCTGAAATGTGTGTTTGTGCATATTATTGGCCTTTGATTACAAGGTTGTTTGGAACTCTGATTTGTTGTGGATTTCTCATGATTTAATTAAGTAATTACAGAAAGTTCTTGTTAATTACCCTTATATTTCCAGGAGTGAAGTCACGCTATAGCGTACACACAGAGGTAAAGTTATGTTGGGCCAACTGTGGTGATATTTCCCCTATCAGTCACCACATGTACTGTTCACTTTTGTTAGTAATTAAACAACTACTACTTCTCTTGGATTATGTTGTTGTAGTTGGGTATAGCCCCCCTGGAGAAAACAACACCTGCTGCCACTGACCTACACAGAAATGAACCTCCAGACTTATGATGTGTTGGGATACACTACTCACTATGGCAATTCCCATATAATTACAGACCAACTCCTTTTATTCCATAACTGCCCAACATGCTGTAGTAATTTCCCAGTAATTATACTATGACAACCTGACATAATTCTGACTTCACTTGACAGTTGTTTCTTGGCATTTTTCTTCACATAACCATAAAATGACTACAGTATAAACAGCCTTCACTGTTATTCCTTGGTAATTTCTTCACAAGAAAGCAAGCACCTTGTAATTACTAAATAATTAATGGCCTAATTACCCAGTTTATTTGATGCTGTGGTGATGGAGCTAGATAATGGATTGGGGGTCCAATAAAGGTTGAGAACCAGTGCTCCAGGATGATGGCAGATGTAGGATTTGTATGCAGACAATGCACTGCTATCTAATGTTTTAATGATGTGAGGAGACGTAGCGCTCTGACTCACAGAGGAAGTGGTGCCAGTGTGGAGAGAGTGAGATGAGCACCTTGGAGGTGGTAAAAAAGTAATGAGTGGGAGTGATCGCTAAACCAATATTTAGGGACAGGGAGACAGAAGTCATCATTACTGTATGTGAGATGGAAATGTTGTAGTCATGAAGGCTGAGATGAAAAAATCACAGCAGGACACCATATGCAGAGATACAGAAGGAACGATGCCTATATAAAAGAAAGTGAAGATAGTGACACAAATTCAACTTGTGACTTAAAAGGTTTTTACCTCAAACAGCTTTGGAGTAGTTGTGATGGCTAAATGACTTGTTCCAGGGAGAATGGAGGCTCTCTGCCTAGCGTCTCTTGGCCCAAAACCAACCTTGTAAGATCAGAACCTCCGACCCAGTCTCCCAGATCTTGTCTCACGAGAAACATGGTCTGCTTTATGGGACTATGACGCAAACACACGCGGTAATCCGTATTCTCTTGTTAATGTTACCCACCTTGGTAGACATCACTCCATGAATTGCTTTCTCACCTGCTTGGTTGAAAACAAATACACATGGTCCAAGTAGAGTCTCAAGTCTTTGCTCTCAAAGATTTTTGTTTAGAGTCTCAACCAAGTCCTATAAGATTTTTGTTTAGAGTCCCAAACAAATCGATTATAATTAATGATACATAAAGATCATGACCACGCCTCAATTGTTAAGTTGTTTATATTTTATTATTAATGTTCTGCCACTTATTCATCTGTTTATTTTTATTAATATTCTATTGTGATATGCTTTGTCAATATAAGCACTGCCTTCTCAAGCCAATAAAGCTATTTAAAATTTACGTAGGCTACAGTAACACGCCAGAAATCTCGCGTGATCAAACGTGATCTGACGTACTCTGTTGATGGTAGCCATGGAGCCGTTGGCCACACTGGTTTGTTATGCTACGTGTGCTGCAGTCAGCTCGCTTCTTTATTGGTTACATTCAATTTCACGTCACATTCCGCAGAGCCGGTGACTCGAGATTGTCGGCTTCCCCCACACACAAGCCGACTTTTGATCCAAACGGTCACGATTGTCGGGGCCGACAATCGTGACTACTGAACATGTTTAATATTTACGATTGTCGCCGCCGACCGTTTTACGAGCCGATTGTCGGGAGAATTGAAATCTTAAAACACCACACACTACAGGGGAATCTCATAAAATACTCTTAAGAACCAGGATAATCGGGCGATTTTTGTCTTTGGTCGGAAGGGGGAAAACTGGGGCAAAATCAGCCAGATTATCTTTATGTGTGGTAGGCATTGTGTTGGCATTAATTATATATATTTATATATATTATATATATATATATACTATTAACAGGAGTGGGTTCTATATAGAACGTCTCTGGCTGGCTGCTACAGTATGACATTGATGTGACACTTTTTAAAATATTTTAATATTTGTGCTTGCTGCATGTGACTTGACTTGAATTCAAGTCTTTGCTCTCAAGTCCAAGTAGAGTCTCAAGTCTTTGGCATCAATGTCCCAAGCGAGTCCAAGTTTTTTTTTGATTTGATCAAGCAAGTCTTAAGTCATCAAAATCGGGACTTGAGTCCAAGTCAAGTCTCAAGTCTCAAGTCCAAGTCCCCACCTCTGCCAAAATGTCCAAAAAAGCGATCAATTTGCACAGTTCCCCTTTAAATCGACGACTGACCAGGATGGCAGGAAACCTTGTTCTGAAAGTAATTACCTGATCGTGGTATAAGCTATAATGTTTGATTGATTCACCTTGCATGGAATTGAAAATCTGCTCTTCTACATTAGGCCATCTCTTATACTAAAGTTGTAAATAGATGTTAAATAGGTGTTTAACTTGGTCAAGCTCTGCAAAGGCAAGACAGGGGAAATGGAATGGTTTGAGGCATATTGGGTTCCTGCTATTTCAAACAGGAGGGTCTGCGATATTATAATGATGGTGTCTTGGATAGAGAGCTCAGTTATACAAATCATTAGATACAAAATGAGCAAGGTAGAAGAGCACCTATGGTCGGCTTAGTCCTAATCTACCATCTGAGCCACAGTCGACCTGACATTAGAGCTAAGATCAAGGAAGCATTAGATAAATCTGATCATGGATTTGAGACAAGCCAATTGAAGGGGTGTTCTCATTTCCACCGAGATGAAATGAAATCATTTTCTCAACAGGATGATTTGATTAGCGTGAAGCCTTTATTGACTTGTTCCTCCAGGTAATAGAAAGGAGACAAGATCCCAAAATCCCTGAGTCAGACCTCTGATCAGATACTCAACAGAAACAGGGCCTGGGATCACCGACTGCTGAGCTGACCATGGTTGTATATTGATAGATGTGGATGGGTGTTTTTGAGATTGAAGGGAGGCACACAGACTGGGTCAACAAAAGTAGACTGCTTCTTTGGTTCCTGTTTCTCTAATCTTATCAAGCTGTACCGTATCAAATAAGATTTGTGCCAAAATTCTCAAGCAAAACTTCTCAGACATGAAACAAAGGGAAGTATTAAAGAGTCAAACACTTGCAAAAAGAAAGAAATAAAGCTGTCCTTTCATTTTATTCAGACTCTATAGGGACAGGTATCAAATGCTAATACCAGACAAGAGTTGTGTAGCCCGGGGGCAACAGGGCCAGAGCAAGGTATATGTTTATATTGCTTACTTTTGTTCAGTCCTGACTATCATCTATCTATCTATCATAGATGCAAACCTACAGTGTTAGTGACATTGCATCAATTTACTGGATTATAATTTGTTACAATAGACCATATACTGGCCTGGGAGTGGGACACAGGGCGGGTCTGGTCAGGATTTCATTGTCCCACTATGTTACACATCTCTACAGAGAGAAAACTGTTAGGATAAAGTTGTTGAAGAGTAGAGGTGCAGTGTCAGTGTTTATCATCTGGGTCACTGAGCTCATCTGTCACTCAGATTCTCTTTAGCCAATGGGGACACACCTCAGAAAAAGCGAGAAAGAAGCAGAGTGAACTAAAGCACACACTATCAAAAGACTAAGTTACACAATTACACCAATGGTTTGTTTAGAAGTCATGCGTTTTACTTTTGAGATGACAGTTTTTTTTTCCCTGTTAGTTTTATTCTCCCTCAAATTCTTCTGTTTGTCATGAAAGAGTTTTGCTTGAGAATGTCAGCACAAAACTGTTTCCATCTACTGCAGGACAGAAAACATTTTTGTTTCGGCATACTTTTTTTTATTATAGAAATAGGTTTATTGATTTTCAAAAAAGGAGAAAAAACATAGGAAAAAATAAAAACCATGTTACATAGAGAACATATCACATCTTTGATTGCAGCAGTTGTCCGTGGTTATAGTTAAGACAGGGGGCGTACGCAAAAGTAACAAAAATGAAGGCTGCCACTGATTGCTGTCTTGAACATTTATATTGTACAGTTAGGCCTACACATTGTTTGCTTTTATTGGCCACATTGAATCTTTCACACTGAAAGGAAGATGCATGACCTTTTCATTTTTCCACTTGTTAATATAAATTATAGACAATCAATAATCAACTCTATGTTGTATATCAATAAGAAAGCAACACAATATATTCTCACACTGAACAGAAATGTTGTATACATTTAGCCAGTAGTTAGAGCTCAACTCTGAACAATAAACATCTCTGTGTTTTGTGTAACAGCCAGTCAATGTATGCAGAATAACCAGAGCAAGCATTACTCATATGGTAAAATTGAGATCAATAACAATCTTACACAATTTTCTTGGTTTACTAGACAGAACTCTGGGATGTTTGCTGTGCAGAGTTAATTACGTAAGACCCTTAGTCAGAAGTTAGTGCTTGTAGCTCTGTACAACCTAGCAGTGGTAAAGAGCTTTACACAGTGATTTACATTACCACAAGTCAATGACCATTGGGGGGGGGGGGGGGGGAGCACACAGGGTGGCCAATCAGATTGCAGGGGGGGCGGGGGCCCCCTTGTGCCATTATGGAAAACCCGCCCCTGGTAGGCCCAGAGTCCATTTTCCACATAAGTACAATCCAATCAGCTTTTTTGCAATCACCATCCCAAGTTAAATGGACTTGGAAAATTGACTTACACTTGCACTTTTCTAGTCAGTTGGACCACTCAAAGCACTTTACACTGAATGCTTTCACACACACGCACATATGCAAGTGTGGGTTTAGTGTCTTGCCCAGGGACACTTCGATATATAGCCTGGAGGAGCCCAGAATCAAACCACCGACCTTCCAGTTAGTGGGCGACCCGCTCTACCTCCTGAGCCACATGCCGCCATAGCCTTCCTGTAATATTTATTGGTAGAAGAAAGGGCACTTAGCTCCAGAAAGATTGCTACAAGATGTGTAAGAGGTCATCACGTGTCCTTCTTGAGGACGTGGAAAAATGACAGACTGTGTTGAGTTGTTTGGGTTACTTGTTGGTCAACTCCCACATAAATAGTGTGGATTTTTATAGACCAGCTGCAGTGTGATGAGAGTGAAATATCTCCAGGCTGCTGGGTGGTAGTGATGCACCAGGGGAGCTGAAGAGATAACAGCCTCAGGAAATGTGCTGTTCCTGAGGTGAGATGTTCAAGACTCAAATCTTCCTGAGGGAAGAGATTCAAACCTGGACCAGGCCGAGTAAGAGAGGTCACCTCCATGTGTTTGGTACGTGGAGGACAGAGAGGAAGTGGGAAAAAACAAATCTTCTTTTTTCTTTATTCTTTAACAACAGGCAGACAGATAAATCACGACAAGACGTCCCACGACAGAGAATAATGGGGCTGGTTTGCCTTCATCCATTATTTTCCTAAATCAGGACAGGAGAGGCGTCTGTCCAGGCTGGAAGGTGATTGCGGTTAGTTAGTCCTGTTAATCACAAAAGGTGTATTACACACTGTGGTTGCAATATCTAAAAAGCATTCTGAGTGTTTGCTTTCACTCTTTTCAGCAAAGAGAGAGATTGTGTGTGTGTGTGTGTTTAAGGCAGTGAGAAAGAGTCCCAGTCTGAGTCATTCTTTAAAGTGATCGATTGTTGCGTTTGACGTGTTTTGCTTTGAGAACACCCGAGAGCTGCAGGACTTACAACAACCTGTAGCCTGAGTCTGAGCTGAAGAATGAAGTGAAATATAATTTAAGGCTCTGCACACAGTGTAGACTCACTCTCCCTAATCTGGTCTGAAACTGTACCTTGAAGCCACCAAACACAGGTGATGAAAAATCATTTTTACTGACAACATAAACTTGTACCATTAAATTCATAATAAAACCTATGTAATTTTAAAGGGATAGTTCACCCAAAATTGAAATTTCACTCATTATCTACTCACCCTTATGTCAGCTAAGGGCTGGGAGAAGTTTCCTCCGTGGCTTCTCTGAGTTACAGGGGGTCTCGGCGTAGCAGTGCATGTCCATATGACGGTCGCAAATGGATACCAACTGTCTTCGTAACAAAAAGACACACCAAAAAACATCCAAATACCTCCATGCTGCTCGTATGTAATGTCCGTCTTGTATTGAAGCCCCGAAATGTGAAATTGTCGCGAAAAAAATTAAATAAGTCTATATTTCAAGCTTGTTTTGTAGTGGAAGCTTCTCGAAGCTCCTCTTCCCGGCTTGTCAAATTTGGACGAACTGGGAAGAGGACAGACCCTGGTTCGTCCAAATTTGACGAACCGGGAAGAGGAGCTTCCGCTACAAACAAGCTTGAAATATAGACTTATTAATTTTTTTTCGGGACAATTTCGCATTTCGGGCAAGACAGTTGGTATCAATTTGCAACCGTTACTGTATATGGACATGCAATGCTACGCCGAGACCCCCTGTAACTCAGAGAAGCCACGGAGGACTCTGAAACTTCTCCCAGCCCTTAGTCGACATGAGGGTGAGTAGATAATGAGTGAAATTTCAATTTTGGGTGAACTATCCCTTTAACAGGTGTTTGCAGGAGAGTGAACAGTGAAACATGCAGCAGAGTCTGCACACAACAACTGTGTCCTAAAGATAATAATACACCTGGGAAAGTTGCAGGACTGACCTCAATGTCAGTATCATTCAACACAGCCTAGTTTAATCTCATGGGCCAGCTGGGATGGAGCTGGGAGGAGAGGGAACGTTTGACTGACTGCTTTCATAATTGACGCTGTCTTCATCGATGAGTCTGCTTTACTAACTGCAGTCTGGAACTCTGATGTCAGTGAAATTAGCTCTTTTGTTTCTGTGGCTGCACGCGGTCTCAAAGGATACCACACTGGGAAAAGTCAAAGCATCTAAAAAAAAAATGCTGCAGTTTACAACCCTGAGGATCTGAGGATGTGCTTGCAAGGCGGTGCATTGGCATGGATAGAATGTTTAGTACATCAAAACACATTTGTCTGCAGCAAATGATTGGTATCTGCTGCTGATCTACACTGACTATTTAAAGGGATAGTTTGACATTTTGGCAAATTGGCCCATTGCCATAAATGCTATAATCATAGCAATAGGTTCATTACTTTTAATTGTTGGTGTATTGTTGCTAATTTTTTGGAGCGGTGGAGCAGAGCTGCGAGCTGCTCAGAGCTACGCTACGGAGGCTAATGGAATTTCTTGGTTTCCCTCATCAAACTCATCAAATACACAATCCAACAACTCCAAAACGCTCTCGTGGACAAGTTGTGACCTGGACATTCACCACACTATGAGATAATAATGGAACGTTACGAAACTGAGCCGTTTTCGAGGTAAATACAGAGTATTATCATCAGCGGTTTTGCATGAATTTACCTCTGAAACAACGTCTCGTAACGTTCCGTTATTATCTCATAGTGTGGTGAATGTGCCGGTCACAACTTGTCCACAAAAGTGTTTTGGAGTTGTTGGATTGTGTATTTGATGAGTTTGATGAGAGAAAGCAAGAAATCCCATTAGCCTTAGCTCTGAGCAGCTCGCGGCTCTGCTCCGCCGTTCTAAAAATAGCTTGCACCGACAATTAAATGTAACGAACCTACTGCTATGACTATAGCGATTATGGCAATGGGCCACTTTCAAAAATGTTGAACTATCCCTTTAACAGTTAAAAGTATTTAGTGCAAGTCCATTTAGGATGTGGCCATGTCACTGGTTATGTTGATGGAAAAAAGGTTGCATGAGTCAAAAAGTTTTGTACTGTGTCTCATGATGTAATCTCTTTTCATTGACTTTGAAAGCTGCACTTACACCTGCTGATATAATTGTGCAGTGTTCCACACACACACAGCCCAGTCCAGGCCTGAGGGCAAAGAAAGTTTAAATCAACACAGTGTTCACAGCTCTATAAAAAGCAAATCACAATGTTTAACATCTTTTATGTTGAATTACGAGTAATTGTGAACAAATTTTTGGTTTATTATGGAGCTGTGCAGGAACAAAATGTAGTGCGCACAAAGGATACACACTGCTGCACCTGCTTGTGCTTAGGCAGAGTTTGTGAACCTGCCTGTGTTGATAACACTGACTTCAGACCAGGTTTATGATGGTTTCCCTTTCTTCAAGACAGCAAGCAATTTGCCAGCAGTGTTCCTGACCATACCTCATTTTAAGACCATGGCTGCAAGTGTATTGTCTTTGCATTGTACATGTGTTTTGTTATTTTTAAATGTGAGTCAAAGACAGAACACTGCACCTACTGTGAAACATGGACCTGGAAGTCTCAGTGAGAGTTATAGAAATCACCTGACTGCAGTGATTGGCTCAAAAGATTGTGCAACAAAATATTGAGTTAAAGGAGAACTATGCAAGTCTGATTGCTTTTCCACTGTGTTGCTAACCCTCCTCCCGGCCATGTGCATTTGTTTTCGGTGAAGCCGACAAGAAAGAAATTCATGGAGCAGTGGATGAAGTTATATATCATACAGTATATGTTGTTACCATGTGTATATTTGTGTAGCCTTATTCGTCATAAACAAAAAATTACAGGTTAGAGGGTGTGTCGGAGGCTCTGATGTTGAAGTTATTCGCTCTGAAGTTATTTCAGTGACCATTGTGGGTTTTTCTTTCTTTAACAGAAGGTTACCAACAATTTTGTCCATGTCAGTATGTTGGAATGCATATTATGGAAGTGAAATCTGATTGCATATCCTTTATGCATATCTCCTCCCGCCTCGACTACTGCAACTCCCTCCTCACCGGCATCACTTCCCATTCCCTCCATAGACTTCAAATGGTCCAGAAGTCTGCTGCCCGCCTCCTCACCCACACCCGGTCCCGTGAACACATCACTCCCGTTCTTCACTCTCTCCACTGGCTCCCCATCAAACAGCGCATCAACTTCAAGATACTCCTCCTCACCTTCAAAGCCCTCCACCACCTGGCCCCCCCCTACCTGTCTGACCTCCTCATTCCCCACCGCCCCACCCGTGCCCTCCGATCCTCCTCCACTCTCTCCCTGACAACACCCATATCTAAACTCAAATCCTTCGGCGACAGAGCCTTCTCCCGTACTGCACCCCGACTCTGGAACTCTCTCCCCCCATCTGTCCGCGACTCACCCTCACACATTCAAGTCCCGGTTAAAACGGATGACTTTTTAACATCCGTCTGGGGACTACAGATGAAAAATAGCCTCTTGGCTAATTCTGGCGCATTTACAGTGATGTTATTAATGTGCACTGTCCCTGTTTTCAAATAAACTTATTATTATAAAAACATACCTCTTCTCCCAAGCCTACGACCTCCCCTACCCATCTCTCCATCACCTCGCTCATCAATGTGTCACTGTGTACTGTCTCTCCCTCGTCTCCCCCTGTATGTCTCTACCCTGTTTCTTTTGTGTCTTTGTAAGCGTCTTTGGGTTATTGAAAAGCGCTATATAAATTAAATGAATTATTATTATTAATCTTCCATAATCTGCATATGATAGAAGTGAAATCATGTGTCATGGTCTGTACTGATCATGTCTGTAGAGTTTGTGCAGCCGCATGCTGTCTGTACTGACACAGCTCCTGATAAAGACACAGAGTCTTTAAAGGAGCATTATCGCAAATACAGCAGTAATAGCATAAAATAAGCTGAAATATGCAAAAGATAGGTCGGGGGGAGCCATAACTAAATTTACAAAAAAAAATCGCCAACAGTATAGTGTCCGTGGGGCAAATGCAGAATTTGTCTTTGTTATGATCCAAGCCGGCCCGGCGCTTGCTGCGTTCAATTGCACTCGGAACTCGCAAATCCGACCTCCGAACCGGAAAAATGCAACAGTAAATAGTAATGTAGCAGTGTCAGGCTGCTTACAGTCACTGAATCGCTGGTAGAACACTTTGTCTCCACGTCCCGTGTCTTTCTTCAGCTGTCCTCTCAGCGTTATTAAGGAGGAGGAAGTTTCAGTTGCTGTTGTTGTCGTTGTTGTGGTTGTGCGCGACGTAGAGCTGCCGCTTCCACTAGCGAGTTTTCTTTTTCCCGCGATTGCATGTTCATTCAGCCTGGTGAGGGAGGAGGAGGGGGAGGGGGGGGGGGGGGACAAAACGAGGCTGCTCTCTCTCTCTCTGACAGCTGCCCACTTGTTTATATCTGATAAGCTCCGCCAGGCTCCATCTAGTGGCCGAATTTAGAATTTGGATTTGCGATAATGCTCCTTTAAGCTGGTCCTCTCTGCAGGACGCTACACAGACTCACACAGTGTCACAAAGTGGAATGACATCACAGGATGGTTTAGGGCCATGGGCTAGCTGGCCAGCATGCTCATTTCAGGAGATATGTCTGAATACAATAGATGGAGGTCTTGGCCTTGACATCGTCACTGTGGCTCTTTCACACACTGTTGACAGTGTTAGTTGGATCTCACGCACGCTGTACCTCTGGCTCTCACTCTGTCACGCAGACAGCTCTGTGAATTCAGACCCAGGAAGATTTCTATTCATATTATTCATATTCCAATATGTGAGGCCATCTCAGACTTTCTACCACTTTTAATAATGACTCCAGCATTCAGCAGAGACACACACTGACCTCTGTGTCTGTGCCACTGTGTCACTGATTGGTTTGAGTAGAGATGGGGAAGAGAGAGGGAGAGAGGAGAGGCTGAAACCATGTCTGGAATGATGAGGTTTGTTCCAAAAGGACTAAACTAAAAGAAAGAGTCAAGTGCAATTTAACTCCCACAGCTCATCTCTTTGCGTTTGTGTGTGTATGTGTGTAAGGAGTCAATACCAGCTCATTAGAAACCGTGTTGAGTCGTCTCAGCTCCTTTCTATTAAACCTAACACACTTATAGTGGCTGCACTATTAGCAGTACTTAGCAAAAGCTACTTAACAGCGCCTCTGATGGAACAAACTTTGACGTTGTTTAAAGTTTAATGATCATTTAGATTTGGGGAGGTGGCGTCTGATGAGACTGAATCTGAATGCACCGCAAAAGCTCATAGCACTTCCAAATGGAGAAACGGGAAAGTTCAGAAAAGACACATTCAAAAAGATACAAACATTTACAAGAAACATGCAAAACAACAAACTAAAACTACATAAAGGGGACTACATTTTCTGAAAGGTTTATAGGAATAGAAATAAGAATTAATTTATTTACAACGGGGACTACTCTTGTGAGACAATAGAAGTTGCCTTGAGCCAGGTTGTGGCAACATTTGCTAATTTCCACTCGTAGTCCCTGGGCAGGTAAGAACAGATAAAGAGATAACAATATTAAGATCGTTGAAATAAGACAGATAAAAGCTACATGATAATATTTTAAAAATAGACTAAATAAACTAGCAAAAGCAGGGCATAAGAGCGCCAAATCATGAAATGCACAATAGAGCTTAGATGAACAGCACATACTCTTCTCTTACTCTCATAACACAAGCACATACTGTACATAGGCAACAATCCAACTATCTCCATCCTCACCCTCATCTAATAACCACACTTATACACATATTAATAACCAGACACATATACATACACACTCACATGTTACTTAACATTATGAGAAAAACTACTGTGATGTAGTTTCATCGTACACTGAGTTTACATCAAATGACATTGTCAGCCCTGCTGCTGCCAGACCATCATTTTCATTATTTATTCAATTCAACATTCATTATTTGTTTAATAAATCACTTTTGCTTTGTTTATTTTACATTGACCTTCTGACCTCATTACCCCACTTGCACATCAACAATGACACACAGCCTTGACATCAAAGTTTATTCAGTATGGTTGACAAAACTTAATTTATGCCAAAATGCTTCACGTGCAAAATATCAGAATCCTGAGAAGGATGTAATGGATGAAAATGTCTAAAAACCATTTGTGCCCTTGGATGTTTCAACTGTGAAACATCACTGCATGTTAACCCTTTGAAACCCTTCAATTTGTCACATTAAACACAAAAATAGCAGGTGTAAATCTATGAAAACATGTGAATTCTCCAAACATGGAATAGGACCCAGAGTTTTCATTCAGGGCTGCTCCATGAACTGCTGATACTGACTCACATGGCCCCACATGGACAGTGTGGGTGGTGGTGGATATCTAGCACTCACTGAGTAAGAGTCACCAGAGGGTAAACCTTAAGTACCTGAGTAATTTTCAGTTCACACAACACACTCACTCATATTTATAAAGGTTAGAAAGTGAAGCTCAGAGCTCCAAGTGGAAAGAGAGAGAGAGCCTGTAGGCCGAGGCTGAAGATGAATCATCTGTGGGAGTCGGAGATGAGGGGATGAAGGCCAGGACATCGATACAAGAAGAAGAAAAAAAAGGAGGAGAGAGAAATTAGAAGGACTGAAGAGACTGAGTGAAAGCAAGATGAAGAAGAGAGTAGGAGAGGGAAGAAGAGGGTGGAGGAAGTGACTGAGAGCTAAGACAAGTGTCGACTGAAGAAAGGAATGATAAAAGATAAGAGAGGGGTGAGAGAGGGGAGGAGGAGGAGGAGGAGGAGGAGGAGGAGGAGGAGGGGGGCAGGTTGTTAATTTGAGGGCTGGTATCTCTGAGACAGCAGAACCTCCAGGGTCAGGAAGCCACCTGCAGGACTTTCATAGTGAAATAGACAGCCTGACCCTGGGACACACAGCTGGTGATGGCAGCTTAGTGTTGACTTCCACTAATTAAATCCTCTGGGTTTGTCTGACTCTAACACCACATTTGCATTTATGACCAAATGATATTCTGCAGAGAAACAACAGATCGTATGTTCATACTGAAGTTTCCAGACTTACAACATAATAGTATCGATGAGATGTGATGTCATGGAACTTGAATAAGACAAGGTCCAAACTCAAAAAAATGTCTACTCAAAAATAATCAAACTGAGAGAAAGTGAGATTCTTTTTTTAAAGCTACTTTTTCAGGCTTTTCAGGAGAAACATAAGAGAGAGAAACAGGAAAGTTCAGAAAAGACACATTTTCTGAAAGGTTTATAGGAATAGAAATAAGAATTGATTTATCTACGGGTACTACTCTTGTGAGACAATAGAAGTTGCCTTGAGCCAGATTGTAGCAACATTTGCTAATTTCCACTCGTAGTCCCTGGGCAGGTAAGAACAGATAAAGAGATAACAATATTAAGATTGTTGAAATATGACAGATAAAAGTGATATGATCTGATATGATAATATTTTTAAAATAGACTAAATAAACTAGCAAAAGCAGGGCATGAGAGCGCCAAATCATGAAATGCACAATAGAGCTTAGATGACCAGCACATACTCTCATACACATTTGAACAGAAGCACATACATAGGCAACAATCCAACTATCTCCATCCTCACCCTCATCTAATAACCACACTCATAATAACCAGACACATATACATACACACTCACATGTGACTCAACATGAGATATGAGAAAAACTACTGTGATGTAGTTTCATCTTACACTGAGTTTACATCAAATGAAATTGTCAGCCCTGCTGCTGCCAGACCATCGTTTCCATTATGTTCAAGACAGTCCAGACCGCTAGAGAAAGAACTGCACACATCCCATGCAGGTGAGCCAATGGGGTGCCCAGAGTCAGTGTATCCCAATGGAATTCATTGTGATAATCTCATTGGCTCTGGTTCTGCTTAACAGGTGGATAACATTAGCTTTGCTGTTGGCTGTGGCACAATTTACCAGGACTGTTTTGTGTATTGTAAATGTTAGTGTGATAACTAACTCCAACTGGTTACTTACTGTAGCACCAAGGCATTGGTGTCATATTTATGTTGTAATGTCATTAAAGGGATAGTTCAACATTTTGGCAAATTGGCCCATTGCCATAATTGCTATAGTCATAGCAGTAGGTTTGTTACCTTTATTTGTCGGTGCAAGCTATTTTTAGAACCGCAGAGCGCAGCCACAAACTGTTCAGAGCTACGCTAGAGAGGCTCATGGGATTTCTTGGTTTGACTCATCAAATTCACAATCCAACAACTCCAAAACGCTCTCATGGACAAGTTGTGACCTGCACATTCACCACGCTATGAGATAATAACAGAATGTTACGAGACGGAATTGTTTTCGAGGTAAATACAGAGACTGCTTGCTGAAAAACTGTCCCTGAAGGCAACGCGCATCAGCGGTTTTGCATGGATTTACCTCTAAAACAACTCTGTCTGGTAACGTTCTGTTATTATCTCATAGCGTGGTGAATGTGCAGGTCACAACTTGTCCACCAGAGCGTATTGTGCTGAGAGAAATATACTGTACTGTACAATGTATGTTGTGCTTCTTTGTAAAATGTTGTAATTAAAAAAAAAATTGAAATCGGAGATGCTGTGAAGTCTTTATTTTGGTCGGTATACTTTTTACAATTATAATAACACACCCCCAGATAAATTGGTTTAACTGTTTGTTATTAATTTGAATTTAGCATTTTAGTTCTTTTCAACTAGTCATTAATAAAAGATTGTGTAGTGTTGGCCCTGTCAGTTAAATTGGGATCAACAACAGGCCTTAAATCTTACGCCATTAGGGAACACAGGGATCAGCCTGTGTGAGGAAATATTTTCAGAGAGCGGGAACAAGCAAGAGGGAAAAGATGGACTTTTTGGGTTTGTTAACTGGCTGGAGACACAAATACTGTTACAAAAGTAAAAAAAAAAAGAGTAAGTACATTTTGTATAGTATGGGACCTTTAAAGCCAATGCTGCAAAAGCACTCAAAGGTTGTAGCTCTGGCTGAGTCCAGCTGAATGTGTTCTTGTTGATGCCTGTTGAAAGTGGAGCAGAAGTTCATGATTAAAAAACAACAAATACAAACGTGTTGGACTTTGCCATGCATGGTTACATAATGCAGCTCCACTGGGGAATGTGAAGAAGTGTTTCGACCGTCAAGCAGCGGTGCCTCAGCTTCATCCTGGTGGAAATGTTTAAGTCCAAAATGTATCGGTAGCTGAAAAAGCAAACATTTGATTTCAGCTCTGCTAAAGACTGAGCAGCTCAACTGATCCTTCAGTGACTCCCTCCCTGCTCAGGCCTGACAGACACACTGTTCCACATACCAGTGCGAGGTACAACAGCGTCACACACAGTGGGAGCAGGGATCGATGTGGGCTTGGTGAGCTCCCAGGAAGCACTTGACAGCAGCCTGGCTGGGGAGTCCCACCACCTGGAGGCCCCCCGTGGTGAGAGGGTATAGTGTTAAGATACATTAAACTGTGTTTGCTGCAACATTCACAAGCCATATACAAGTAATTAATAAATGACGATGCTGAAGTATGAATATAACAAAGCTGCAAAAATATAAAATGTCTTTTAATTGGAGAATTTTAGATAAGAACAGAATAAAAGGTAATAGAATAATAGATGTGTAGAATAATAGTGTGTCCTCCCAATACCAGATCATCAAGGGCTCCATCAAATTGTAATGTATGTTTTAAAAAAAAATTTCAACATTTTGGCAAATTCATTGCCATAATCCCTATAGTTTTAGGAGTAGGTTCATTACCTTTAATTGTCGGTGCAAGCTGTTTTTAGATCGGTGGGGCAGAGACGCGAGCTACACGGTATTTCTACGTTTCCCTCATCAAACTAAATACACAATCCAACAACTCCAAAACACTCTAATAATTATGTAACATTACGACACATGAAGCAAATACTTAGAACTACTTGCTTTTGAAATCACTCCGCCCAGCAGCCATGTCTGAAATGTAGTTCCGGCTACGCATTTGCCTTGAAAACAACTCCGCCTCATAATGTTACGTTATTATTTCATAGCGTGGTGAATGTGCAGGTCACAACTTATCAACGAGAGCGTTTTGGAGTTGTTGGATTGTGTAATTGAGGAGTTTGATGAGGGAAAGCTGGAAATACCATATGCCTCCAGTCGCTGGTTGAAAAACAGCCTGGACCGACAATTAAAGGTAATGAACCTACTCCTAAAACTATAGGGATTATGGCAATGGGCGAATTTGCAAAAATGTTGAAATATCCCTTTAAGCAGGTTTTAAGAACATCAACACAGCCTGTTAACTTGCATTCATTGACAGATAATAATAGCAAGTACACAGCTGCATATACAGTAGTCTACAGTTATCTCCATGCAATGTCCCTGTGAAGGTTTGTGAAACATATCGTGTGTGTGTGTGTGCGCGCGTGCCATCTGTCCCTGTGTTGTCATCCATCACATCAACTCTTCATTAACCTGTGAGGCCTTCAGCGCTGAGGGCAAAACTCCAACACACAACGCTGTAATGAGTCGACACTGCTACAACACCTGCTTACACACCGGCTCCACGGGCGGCTGCAGGTGCTCAGGTGAGGCCTTTTAAATGAACACATGTCAGATAGTTTTTATTAATGACAAGCTCAAAATAAAAGTCCACATAACTGTTTTTTGCATTGTATTGTCATTTTAAGATGATCATAGTAGAAATAAATCCATGGGGCATTAGCAAGGACCACTCGGTAGACAAAGGGCCAGATGCACAATGTGTTCTCTTGTGTACTCTTGTTAACATTTCCATGTTTCAACTGTTTCTCTAACTGTTTTCTTGTATGTAACAACATCTATCGCATGTCTGCCCGTCCTGGGTGAGGGATCCCTCCTCCTCAGTCGATAAGCCCTTTGAGACAAACTGTTTGTAAAAACGGGCTATACAAATATAATTGCCTTGACTTGCCTTGCCTTGTACAGGAAGGGGCGGAGCTTAGGAGTTCAGCATTAGATTTATCCTCATTAGATTGAAAATGTCGAGGCAACTGAAATGTCGTCAGCAACTGAACAGACCGAGCTCAGAGGACCTGATACGTATGTGTGTGTGAGAGAGAGAGAGAGAGAGAGAGAGTGTGTGTGTGATGGTCTGTTGGGGGAAATCAATCAAGTAAGCACCGGAGTGACACCACAGTTGTCAATTTCCCCTCTCTCTGTCTTTTTCTCCCTGTCTGTCAGTGTCAGTCACACTAATAGGGTGCTGTCAGGGTGTCCGAGCATTAGACAGACTGAGAGAGAGAGAGAGAGAATGAGATTGTGTGCGAAACTGTGACTATGTGTGTGTGTTAGTGGGTTTGTGTCTGTGGATCTTGTTCTTGCTGACAAGTCCACCTGGTGCGAGTCTCTGACTTTCAAACACAGACTCTCTCATGTAGAACATGAGTAACACAGCAGACGAGACAGTGTTTTATTGGCTGCTGTGTGTTGTACTGTACCAGACAACATCCCCTCCTGCTATTAACTATGGAGCTGGAATGAGCAGGTTTTGTTTGGAGGAAACGCTTGAGTCTCCACGTTCAGTCCCACCTCCTGGGTCGGACAGATGGAACCTATGGGACAGCACAGTTGTCAGAGGGCAGCAGTGTTTTCTGCTTCGATCCGAGTCTCTTTGCCTTTTAACAAAATAAGACATAAGGAATGGTTGAGGCTCACCCAGTTTTTCCTACCGCCCGTTGCAAAGTGCTGCTGCCTGTGGAACTATTGAGTTTCTCTCTGCATTTTACCCTGGAAACTGCCTGGAGGTACAGTAGTGTATATATGTTATGAATTGCTCAGCATATTGAGGCGCCCTTGGGCAAGCTACTGAACTCAGCTTTGCCCTCAACATCAGTGTGAGTGTGCGAAAGAGAAAAGCAGAGTATGCACTGAAACTGTGCTGTATGTATGAGTGAATGTTGCTTGTGGTGTAAAGAGGTATTAACCAATAAATGGATGCATAATATAAGATCCTATACATAAATGTAGGTCGCTATGATGCTGTTTGAACACTGCACCCCACTCCTTTCTCTCTTTCGCTCTCTCCTCCTCTCCCTGCCTCCTGAAGACCATCAGAACAGCCCCTCCCTGCGTTGATTGATCGCGTGGGCCCTCATACCATTAACACCACATTCAGTACAGTTCAGTCACAGTCAGTATGGAGGGCCTGAAGATCATCCACTCATTCTGCCTGATATTAATTTCCAAATTAATTAATTCAGTGCAGATGGAAGAAGGCCTGCTTGATGTGTGGGGTAAAGGTCACATTCTGGTCAAAAATGACCCAAGGTGTCAGACTGCAGCACTGTAGGTCAAGGTGATGACATTAAGAGTGAGGATATCATCAGATAATGTGTTTCTGAGTTAAGAAGTAAACAATTGCTGCTCACCCACATCTTTATGTTTTTATACCTACAGCAGGGTGTCGTCTGCATAACAGTGGACATTCCTCTAATGATTCCTGGTCATTTTTGCTTAAAGGGATAGTTCAACATTTTGGCAAATTGGCCCATTGCCATAATCCCTATAGTCATAGCAGTAGGTTCTTTACCTTTATTTGTCGGTGTAAGCTATTTTTAGAACGGCGGAGCGAAGCAGCAGGCTGCTAAAGGAATTTCTTGGTTTCCTTCATCAAACTCATCAAATACAAAATCCCAAAACTCCAAAACGCTGTCGTGGACAAGTTGTGACCTGCACATTCACCACGCTATGAGATAATAATAGAACGTTATGAAATGGAGCCGTTTTCGAGGGTAAATACTGAGTCTGCTTGCTGAAAAACTGTCCCTGAACGCAACGCGCATCAGCGGTTTTGCATGAATTTACCTCTTAAACGGCTCCATCTCGTAACGTTCCATTATTATCTCATAGCGTGGTGAATGTGCAGCTCACAACTTGTCCACGACAGCGTTTTGGAGGTGTTGGATTGTGTATTTGATGAGTTTGATGAGGGAAACCAAGAAATTCCTTTAGCCTCCATAGCGTAGCTCTGAGCAGCCAGCTGCTTCGCTCCGCCGTTCTAAAAATAGCTTACACCGACAAATAAAGGTAACAAACCTACTGCTAAGACTATAGCGATTATGGCAATGGGCCAATGTGCCAAAATGTTGAACTATCCCTTTAATGTCACAAGCTATTTTAAGTCTCGCGTGTGGTTTTACATGTGAAACCACATGTGTTTAGGAGCATATTATGCTTTTTGAACTGCAAACATGGGAAATATATAATAAAACACATTGGATACAAATTTGTAATGTAGTTTCACATGCGAAATCACAACATATTTCAGTTCATATGTGAAATACTGTGTTTCAGATGTTTTTTCAGGCAGTGGATTTCTATTTCAGATTTATGAACCAGATTCACTGGTACCTCACAGATTTCAACAGAATAGACAGACATTTATAAGTGCCCACTGGTCGACTACAGATGTTTTACTGTGGTCTGCCCAAAGTAATATTGTTGCTTGTCCTGGTCAGTGCCATTGTGTCTCCTGTCTCCCCCTGTCTGTCTCTCTGTGCATGTCTGTGCCCTGTGGGTATTGTGCTTCTCAGTCTCCTCTGAACTTATCACCAATCTGTCTGCTTATCAACCTCATGCTTCTTTATCCACTCTTTGCCATGTTTTTGCTTCAAGGGGTTTTGGTACAACTCACTGCAGGCTGCTCAGTATTGACCATGCCAGCTCGTTGTGTATTTGTTTGAATAAACCTTTGTCTAACCGTGCCTCAGGATAATGCCCCGTTCCTGTCTGCATGCATCACTCACCACCCACAACCTGCTCATCTTCACCTGCCTCCAACTCCCCTCCAGCCCCTTCTTCACCTGCCAGCCCTTCTGACTTCATTCCCTGCTCAGCTAAGCTCTGCCCTCTGCCATTTGCATGCACCATTTGTTCATAAGTCTTTTTGTGTTCTTCATCTGAGTCACATCACTCAAATCATGGAGTGTGTCATGCAGAGATGGGGACTCGAGTTTGCGACTCGAACTCGAGTCGCACTTAAGTCGCACCCACAGAGACTTCCGACTTGACTTGGACTCGTGCCCATAAGACTTCAGACTCTCTTTTTTTAAGTATATTTTTGGGGCTTTTTATTGCCTTTTTTTTAATTGATAGGACAGTCGAGAGACAGGAAATGGGGAATGACATGCAGGAAAGGGCTGCTCGATGCGCGGTTCGAACCGGGGCCGCCTGCAGTGAGGACTGTAGCCTCAACATGGGGTCACATAGTGGGCTAACGCCGCCCCCAAATTTTGGGATCTTATATGGTCAGCCACATATAAAGACCTTTGTGATAGGGTGTGGACATAGCAGCTTCACCAATTTCAGTCACAACACACATTATCCAATCAGCCTCAAAACATTTCTATCTTAATCACAACACCACCTTGAGGAAACAGGAAAACTCATGTTTTACACTGAGATGCATTAATCGTGCATGATAAGCCATGACAATGAACTCACTGTAATTCCTGCATGCATTGTTCAAACTGCCAAAAACACTATATGTTGAGTCCTGCCATGAACACGTCTGCATGTCCATGTTTGTTTATATCAGAGGTTCATATTTTCCTCTGTCAGGAGCATTGGGCCTATGCATAAAGGCCTGGCTGCTCAGGAGAGGAGCGTGCCTATGTTCCCACAGTCCTATGTTCCCACTGGACTCTCTCTACCTATCTGGACTCTATCTATCTGGCCTGTCTAGCCTCTACCTGGTCTTTTTACTAAACTTAACCAACTCTTTTCTTCATTGCCTAAACCCAACCAATGGTGGGACCAAAGGGCTGTGGGAACATAGGGCCTAATTTTCAGTGACAACAAAAGTTAGAAATGTAGGAACATAGGGCTGTGGGAACATAGGAATGACCCCCTCAGGAGGATGGCCTGGGGGCTGATGGATAGGCAGAGCAGCTTGGGAAAACAGAGGCTGGACAGACTTGCTTGGCAGCTCAGACTGATGGAACAGAGTCCAGACAGGTGGACGGAGCCGCACCAGAGGACGTCAGCAAAGATCTGGTTTCTCTGAAGGAAGGTGAACTGCAGACCGGAAGCTATAGGCGCTCTCATTAACCATGTTTCCATTCACTTGTCGATCGCTGTGCGTAATGACGTCATGTACTGTTTTGCGGTCATATTGGTGTATTGAATTGTTTTCTTGCAATTTAAGGGGGGTGAGGGGGGTGGCGGGGGGGCTGCGGCTGCAACGGCGGCGATGACAACCGGAGGGGAACCGTAAGTTTCACTTTTACCCACCACGTCTCTCCCTCGACGCAGAGGGGAGGGGGGAGGAGGGGGGGCGGTGTTTCGTACCCGTGCAGGGAAGTTACATAGTGCAGTTTCAGCCGACGCGACCCGGCTCAGGCTGCAGCGGCAGCAACATTCATCCTATTAACCATTTTTCTACCATTGCAATGAGTCTGGAAACCGAAAAGCCGAAAAACTCCGCAATGTTACTTTAAAACAGAAGTAAGCGATATATTTGTGTTAATATAAGTCTTAAATAGTTATATCTTCCGACAGCAATCACTTTACATAGAGTGTTTGGTCTGAAACACGGGTCTGTCAGTCACTCTGCTCTGCTCTGAGCTGAGGAGAAAACTTTTCTCGTATCCTACAATTTTTATCCAATGAGGAGAGAGAACGGCATGCAGGGCTGTGTGTGCAGCCAAGGGATGCGCGTGAATGTGGTGACGTAGGGACGAGGACTGTTATGGTGCGTTCAGGGCAACCCGTAACTCGTGTTTTTCCGACCTGTGAAGTCATACCAGTTCGATCTGGTACGACTTCACGGGTCGGAAGTTATGAGTGGCCGTTATAGTGACTTTCACAGGTAAAACAGGTCGGAAAAACACGAGTGGGTTGCCTGGAACGCTACAAAGTCGTAAGTTGTGACTTGAAGCTGTAATTTACGGTTTCAAAAGCCTGCCTCGAACGCAGCATTAGCCAAAACGACCGGATCGCTTACTTCTGCTTTAAGTTCAGGAAGTAGTGGAGCTGTGCATAGAGCCTGTCACTACCCGATTTGCAACGCTACCCGATTTGTGACAGCCACGTACGGCAACTCCACTTGGACAAACTTAGTTGAATTGACTTAGGATTGTCAGTGCCCTATGTGCGTCGCCAGAGACGGTTTATCTTTTTATTTATTTTTTTAAATACTTTATTAGTAATGTAAATTGAGGGTTGGTTGTGGTGGTCTTGATCTTGATGCTCAGAAAACAGGAACACAGGCGGACTTTTAATGTTTACTGTCCTCTTTTCTCGCCGGCCTCATCACCATGACAACCACAAACAATCACAACTACCACAACACTCACTGAATAAACAAGTCTGCCGCGGCTGTCTTATGACGGACCTCCGCGGTTTTTATTTTATTTTATTTTATTTTTTAATCATTTTCACAGTACCGTATTTTAAATTCACAGAACTTTAAGCATGTACGCAAATCGGGCAGTGCCCAAATGAAGTTTGTCCAAGTGGAGTTGCCGTAGGCAGCTGTCCAAGATGGCGGCCGGTCTGCGCATGCGCAGACCAGTTTTGTCACAGATCGGGTAGCGTCGCAAATCGGGTAGCGACAGAGCCCATTTAGGACATCTGGCATTTTGATCATCATCATCATCATCATCATCATCATCATCATCATCATCATCATCACCCTAGCTGGGACTTGAACTCACAACCTCTGTCACCAAGAACCAGCTCCTAACTCAGTGAGCGACGAAGAAGAAGAAAATGCAGCAAAACAATAGGGTCCGGGCAAATAAGAGCCCAATCAGAGCATACATGACCTGCTCAGTACAAACAGAGGCCAGAGACAGTCTGTCTCTGAGGACGTTCTCCCTATGTTCACACACAGTTTCCCCCCTCCTTCCCTCCTCTCCTCTCCTCTTAATAACATCTCCTCCACCTTCACCCATGTCCTCTCAGCAGGGGGTGAACCACTGTTAACTACCTTTTCAAATAATCATCTTCCCTCCATCTAATTGCCATTCTTGACAAATGTAAAGATGATTAAAAGTAACTCAGCGGCTTCGGGGGGCTCCCGGCGCCGTTCCCCCGGGGGCCTACGGCGCGTGTGCGTTAATCCGATAGAAGTTAGAAATGTAATTACAGACAGCGTGAGTGTGAAGCTCAAGCTAACAGAGGTCACAACAGCTGCAGCAGAAGCATTAAAGCAATACTCAGCAATCTGGCACACACACACACACACACACAGGGTCACACTCATACCGATGCTAGCTGTATTTAAAACCACTGGCGTCTCTGGAGTCAGGATCCTTGGTGGAAACTTTCAGAGGAAACATTTCCACTAAACCCCGCACATGTGTGTTTTTCAGACCAGTAGAAAAACGACGACTCTCAGGGACAGTGTTCCTTCACCTGGACCTAATTCTGAGAATAAAATCAAGTCCACACCTCATTCCCTGTTCTGTCACTCTGTTAATTAAAGGTTGATTTGATCAGAGGCCTGAACAGAGTACAAAGAGAGAAAAGCACAGAAAGAGAGAGGGGGAATATAATGAACAGAGAGGAAGAGGATGGATGGTGGGAGGAAATATGAGAAATGTTTTAATGTATACTCTGTTGTGTTGATGTGAAGGGATTCCCATCCTTTTTTCCCTTCCCTCCTCATTCCCTCCTTCATCTGTCTCCTCCCCCTCCCCCCTGCTCTCCTCCATTTAATCTCTCCCTCAGACCATCCATTCTCCCACTCCGTCCCTCCCCCACTCCACAGAGAGGGGTCGCCATATATTCTCCATTTAATTTGAACATCTTAACACATGTATTTCCCCCCTGCAGATGCATTTATTTATTCAAAGTATTAACCAGAAAATATAGTGTAGAATTCAATTTACACATGATTTAAAGCCTGAATATATAAAGAGTAAAATAAAAGCAATACTGTACATAACATGAAATAAAAGACACAGGTTCTCTGAGGTCAATAAGCACATGGTGTAAACAAGGCCACAGCTCCAATGTGATTAGGTTTAAGATCGATGACTCCACCATTTACTGTACATCTGAGATCTTTAAACCCTCGTTTCGATCATTGAATTTGTCCTTTTTCCTACTATACAGCATAAATAAGCCACAGCTGTTTCCAGTTCTAAAGGAAAGCACTCCTTTCCCCCTCCTCAGACCGTCATTGCTTATTTCACCACATGCTTTGTAATCACAGCACAAGTGGCCACATGAGTAGTGCAGGTAATTCTCTCATGTTTTCATCAGGATGCTCAGAACGTCTCATCATCTGCCGAGTGTTGTTTATAGAAAACGCACAAAAGATGAAGAGCAAGATGATCCCCGCTCCTCAGCCACACAGGAGTGATGGGATGGAAAATAATCAGGACTGAAGAGACTGATGTTGATGAGCATCTTATAACTTGCAATGTGTTGAATTATCCTGATTACGTGTGAAAGCAGCGGTGAGAGAAATGTCCTTGCTATTGAAATGAACATTAATTGAAACATTGGTATTGATGCCGTTACTGAGATAAATGCTGTTGATGAAACAAACACTGTTGCTGATGATCATAGAATTAGTACAGTTACTGGAGGAAACATTATTGCTTTTTCAACACTACTGATCGCTGAATTGTTTCAGTGTTTATAAGAGATGATGTTAAAGGGATAGTTCAACATTTTGGCAAATTGGCCCATTGCCATAATCCCTATAGCAGGGGTATTCAATTAAAATTCATTGAGGTCCAGTTACTAAACTTTCATCCAAGTGAAAGGTCCGAACCTTATAAAGTCCAAATGGTGTTTTATATAGCCTATATCCCTATGTCAATTAAATAAAATCAACGAAGTGCATTTTCATATCTATTGTCAATTTTCAACAGAGGAAACATTTAACATAGCCTAGTACACTTGTAGTAAACAACTAGCTTCTTTTTTTTTTTTTTTTTTACCATGAATAAAAGTAGCCCCCAGGCAAATTCATTTAAGGCCTGTATTTCAATTAAAGAGAACAAGACAGAATAAACAAGAGGTTTTATTTGGTGATGCCTGCCCTATAGTTTTAGGAGTAGGGTTTCGATGTAAATTCAGAGACTTCTTTCCAAAAAACTGCCCCCAACGGGAACTTGCATCAGCGGTTTTGCACGAAATTACCTCGAAAACAACTTTGCCTCGTAACGTTCCATTATTATCTCATAGCGTGGTGAATGTGCAGGTCACAACTTGTCCACCAGAGCGTTTTGGAGTTGTTGGATCGTGTATTTGATGAGTTTGATGAGGGAAACAAAGAAATCCCATTAGCCTCTGTAGCGTAGCTTGCGGCTCTGCTCCGCCTTTCTAAAAATAGCTTGCACCAACAATTAAAGGTAACAAACCTACTGCTATGACTATAGGGATTATGGCAATGGGCCAATTTGCCAAAATGTTGAACTATCCCTTTAAATGCGAATTAAGTCTGAGTTTTCTCATTTAGAGTTTAGTTGGTTTTTTTTTTTGGTAGTTTAAAATTCAAAGCTCCAAATCACAGCCTTTGACTGACTGCTGGCTACTTCAGTCATGGGGGTTGATGCAGTGTGTGTGCTTGTTTGTGTGTGTGTGTGTGCAGACTGCAGATTGATCACTCCTGTCATAGCAGGATTGCTGCAGAGTGCTGAACACAGGCTGCTAATTGATAGAGCTCCTCTGGGCCTCGTTCTCTCCGACAGCAGAGAGGAGACACAAAAACTCTCCGGGTTGAAAAGAGTGAAGAAGAAGCCACATAAAAATAAAAAAAACTGATCTGCATGAGTAGATAATATGTCATCACTATGGATACCATTGTCATCACCACCACCACCATCAAATTATCTACAGGAAAATATTTATTCTGCAGTAGAAATGTTAATTTTGTTGAAGAAACATCATTTCAGGGCTGCCTGAGAAACACAACAGCACGTCTGTTAAAAATAGAATCTGATCTAATCAGTTCTGTCGTTGGGACTCGAAGATGGAATTCAAGCTGTGATGGTATTTTCCTTTTTCTTAAGAGCTGAATAACTTTTCAAAGTTCTAGCTTAAATTTTAATGTCAGCCCTGTGTATTCTCTCACACACAGGCTGGGTCCACAATCACTCACTCATCTAGAGGACCATAGTGGACTCATTGGTTAAATTAAAAAACACTTTAAGACACTACTCACACGCACATATACACAGAAATGACAGCTTGTCCATGATTTTCCTTTTAATTTACAAATAAACGGGTAAACGGGTTGCTACTGGTAACCAGGGATGCATAAAATGAGAGTAGCCTATTTTTTTTCATTCTGAATACTGAGAAACACTGACATGTATACAGTAGTATAATGTCGTGTAATGAGTTTTCAAAATCTTGTCTGTCTGCTTTCTGTCTTACTGCAATGCATTATGGTATATATTGGGTAAGACAACGTTCACACAGCAGGCCAAGGGGCCTCAATCAGAGTTTTTTTCCAGATTATTTTTTCCAAGTGGCTGTTTACATTATTTTATAAATGTGACCTATATCAGAGTCCAGTGTGAACAGTTTAAGGCCCCTATGTGACCCCACATGTAGCTACAGTAGAAGCACATGACCTCTGATGCAGCAAAGTGAAGTGGAAACACAAAGAAGTCGATGGCGAACATGGAGTCCAGAGCGAGTGTTTCTTCCCAAATACTTCTAAGGTCGAAAATCTGGTCGTCCCTCCAATGACTATCGCCATCGCTGCCATCCACCATGTTTGTGTGAAGTGTCACCTGCCTGTGCAGAATTATGATGAATGTCGACCAAGAGTGATGTCAAGGTCCCATTGGATTCCGATACGGGTCACATTGCTGTTCAGACTGAGGTCGCCTTTCAAAAAATCGGATCTGTTTCTGATTTCAAACCACATATAAAATTGGAATTGTGTCTTAGTGACCCACTCTGTGGTCACAGTACTTAATGCTGCATTGTGGGATACTATGAGTCCACTATATAGTGAGTAGTGAGTGATTCTGGACATGGCCACAAAGAAATGTCCATCAGACTATGTTTTAGCATTTCTACCTCCTGAGTCAGTCTGTGCCAAAGTCAGTGTCCCATCCACATCCACATCCACATCCACATCCACATCCACATCCACATCCACATCCACACACACTTCCATGAAATGGACTTTTGTCACAAACTCTTTTTCCATCCTGATCATTTTCAACTATATATTTTTAGCAAGTGAAGGATTGAGTTTGGATATTCAGTTTTAATCCCCTGATCTGTTTGTTATGGAGAGGAGAGCACCTCTGTGAATAATTCACCTGCTGCTAAAAACCTGCTGAACATCTGGTTCATAAAAGTCATAAGAGAAACAATCCAAAGAAAGGTCGACAGAAATCTCAGCTCCCACCTCTTCTCTGTCTCTGTTCTCCGAGCAGTGTCGCTGGAACATGATTAAATCAACATTTGTGTTCATAAAATTGACATGTTATTAAATCACTAATGAACCCCATCTACTTTACACAGCTGCTTAACAGTATCACAGGTATGGAAAAGATTTTCCTGAGTACAGTATCTCCTTGACAAAATGTCACCCTGGTATCTAACTGATGATCATATTCCTGATAATCCACTCATAAATAGCATCCCTCGAGTCAAGTCATACTGGAGCAAACTGATGTGAATTTTACTGCAGAACCACAAATTCAACATGAAGCTAAACTTCACTCACACTGAAAGAAAGAGTTGATTGGTGAGGAAATGAAATGAACACCTTCACACTGAGTGAAAACTGCAGGATAATAAAATAAACACATATTAAATGTCCTGAGTCTTTTTTATCTTATATCCATGATTCTTACATTTTAACCCATCAAGTAATCCACAATATATTTACATCTAAATATTGAAAAACAATATTTGTCTCTCATGCATTCCTGACATTTCACCTGTCTCCGAGGAGGTATAATGTGTTTTATATAACTTCAGAGTAACTATATCTGTCATCATGAAACATGGTAGTTGTTGTTGAACTTAAGTAGGTCTATGCAGCTGACTGTAGCCTATTTGCAACCTCTACTGGATATGAACATGCATCACATAATCCGTAGAGGACAGTCTGTGTTTGAATGCAATCTTACACACACAAAACCCAAATGTACTGAAATATAAATGAGCACATTTCTAAAGTGAGCTATTTTATTTGCATATAAATGTCTATCCTTAACATGATATAGCAAATAAATGTTTTTATTTGAATGGTAGCCTACTGCATGCATGTGTGCGTGCTTGCTTGCATACGTGGCAGGACAAAAGAAGTGACTGTTTGTATTGCTGTGGCTGATTGGTGTATGTCTGTGGCTCGTTCATTCTCCACCATAATTTGATTTGAAACTTAATTTGTTGTTTCTATTACTTGCCACAGACTCAATTATTGGCCACAGCCTCATGGTCTGAGTGAGTAAAAAAAACAACAACAGAAAAACCTAATCTGTCACTTTAAACCATCCATCCATCCATCCAGTAAAATGAAATCACCAGTTTTTTAGGTTGTGTTTTTTATTCTTGTACTGTCTGATTTTAAGCCAGGATTTTTTTCTGCTTCATCTTGTTTGGTGAGTTACCCCCCCAAGGAAATCTGTTTTCCCCCCACCAGTGCAGGCAAATGTTACTATTTAAAGAGTTTTTTTATTATTATTATTATTATTATTTTTATTGTACAGGGATTTCCATGCCTTTATTCAGCCTGACTGTGGTTGAGCATTTCAAAACAACAGTGTTGAGTTCTTAAAAGATTATCACAGAAACAGAGGATTAAACGCTGTGACTGAAATAAACTACAACTATTAAGCATCGTCTTAATGCTGCCAGTACAAATAATGATAAAAATACAATTGTGGCTGTCATAGGAACAATACACTCTTTTCATGTGTACAGAAATGGGAAAAAAAAAACAAAAAAAAACCTTTTCCACCTCTGTGAAGATGAGCGGTGTGTTTGGCTCACTGTCAGATTACGGTTGCCGAGGTAATTTTCTGCAGCATCCATAAAGCAAATGTCAGAGCTCATCCCTGTATTGAGTGGCCGAGGTAATGAGCCTCTGGCCTCCGGATCAATCAGCTCCTAAACAGCTTTGGTCAAACTGCTTCTGCCTGTCCGTGCTGCCCAGGTCCTCGGAGACCCCCACTTCTCATTGTCAGATCAACCCCCCACGCCCCTGCCCCATAGCTCTTGACCTTTGCCAAAGCCTTGATGAACCCTCTCTGATTTGTCTGTTTTGCCCGTTTCAAATTACTCTGGTGGCAAAGATGATTCATCTTGTTTGCAAATTTCCACTTTGCTACTGAGTCACCCTCTGAAGAGCTCATAAATTAGGCGTGGGCGCATTATCATCATTTAAAAAGGTTTGTGTCATGGTAATAGTGGTGCGTGTGTGTGTGTGTGCACTGCAGGAAACTGTTGTGCTTCTGTCTCAGCCAGGCATATCATATTCATATCAACCTTTATTAGCAGTGTTCCTCTGTAACTGTGACTGCCAAGTTTCCTTGACCCCAATCACATCTGTTTTATTCTGTAGTGACTTTGCCAAAGATGTGCTAATTTGACACAAACTGCTCCAACAGGATTCACAGGGTTAAAATAACTCCTTAGAACACAATAGTGGGGTAAAGAATGCACATCCAAACATGTTGCAGGTGAGGGCTAAAAAACAAAATTGACTTAGAAGAAAAGAGTGAAGAGTGTTTCGATCCTGACGAAGATCCACTGGAACGTTGATCTTCGTCAGGATCAACGTTTTGATCCCAGTGGTTCTTCGTCATGGTTTGAAACGTTGATCTATAATAAACACTCGAGGGGCTATATACAGTGTGCGGACTTCACTCTTTTCTTTCTAAAACAACTCCTTACCAAGGTAACAGGCCCTCAGCACCACTGACACAGCTGTCACAGTTAGATGTTGCTCCACCAGGAGCCACCACAACTGCTCCAGTGCTCCCTCTCACAAGTGTGTGAACTCTGCTGGACGATGTTGGAAATTCTTAAAGGGATATTCCGGCGTACGTTTAAAGGATAATTTCCGTTTTTTACAACCTGGACCTTATTTCTAGCATAAAATATGATCATTTACTTCCCCAGATAACTTTGGTGTCATTTTGACGAAATTAGCCCCAGTGGAGTGGTGCTTATATCCGTATAATGCATCATCCAGATCAGAGGTTAGTAGTCAACCTACAGGCGCAGCATGTTGATAACATGCCACTACGGGCTCGGAGGGGAATAGCACTAGTGTATTATAACAAAATATTGGCGAAATGAACGAGTTTTGCGGCGGATAATGTGTTATTTAGAGGCTGCATTGCGTGCCCCGTGTTCTCGCATTATATGGATATACGCGCTCAGTGACGGCTGGTATCAATGGGCTAGTGGGGCTAAGCCCTCCCTGCATTACACAACAAAAGATGAGGAAAAAATATTATATATAGCCTATATTATATTCTCTAAATAACATACAAAAGATTGTTCTAAGTCTTAGTAAAATCGGAACTGGCAACAATATTAAATAGTTTCAAGAAAAACACAGGATATCTCTAAATGGGCTAATTTTAATCAGCCCCAGCTCACCGAGTCTGCTCTCATTCATTTTCCGACTGTGGATGATTGACAGGTGCCATGTCCCGCCCTCGCCATTGACCGACTGTTGGGGCTAACTTCATTCAGCCCACAGGCCGAGCGGTTCTGACCAATCAGCAGCGGGCTGACGCAGGGTCAATGATTGACAGGCATCATGTCCCGCCCCCTTGGTTTACTTGTCATTGGGGCTAATTTCATTTAGCCCAACAGCGCTGTTTTCAGACCAATGACAGGAACCGGAGGAAAAGTTGTGTTGTTGTGGGAGGGAGAAGACAGAAACAGCGGCGCTAGGCGCTAGCATCACAGATAGCATTACTTTACTGCTCTAAACTGTCTTTGCTAACATGAACGAAGTGGAGAATCTAGTTTAAACTCACCAGGAGCACCATGACATGGCGATAACAGACCAGAAAGGCCGTCGATATGAGCTGCATATATCGTCTTTTTTTCTTTCTTTTTTTTTTAATTGAGCAATATCGTCGGGTGTGTGTGCGTGCGTACGTGTGTGTAGGTGTTTGTGTGTGTGCGTGCGTGCGTGCTTGAGGGAGAGAGAGAGAGAGAGAGAGAGAGAGAGAGAGAGAGAGAGAGAGAGAGAGAGAGAGAGAGAGACTGTGTGTGTATGTGTGAGATAACCAGGTGAAGTTTTTTTTTTTTCTTCTTTTTTGGACTAGACCCTTCTACTTAATGCAGTGTGTAGGCCTAGTTAGTTGCTATACTTTTGTGAGATGGGATAACCCTAACTTTTAGCTGTGTTAACCATTTAATGGGTATAATTTATTTATTAGCCCACCCAACTAATTTGACCACCAGCCGCCACTGTACGCGCTGCTCCACTGGGGCTAATTTCGTCAAAACGCCTCCAAATGACACCAAAGTTTCTGGGTGAGTAAATGATCGTATTTTATGCTAGAAATAAGGTCCAGGTTGTAAAAAACGGAAATTATCCTTTAACCCATGGTCTAACACACTGTGATATCGAGTAAGACCCGAGATATCAAGTTTGCTTACCGCTAGCTTCTCTAGTTGTAGCAACTTCAGCAAAGACCGCACAATAAAAACACTGCTGTCTATTCCTCCACCAGCAAACACCATCAAAAAAGCCAGTAATAATGCTCAGAACAGCATCAAACTTCAGCAACAGTACAAACAGTGTCCCAGCACTTAATACAAGGCATCAAACACCTGCTAGCTTTGCCTGAAAAGAGACGAAAACAAAACTCACCCACTCTCCTCCAGCCGCTTGCTGGTTGTGTGGAAGCCCTGACGAGCTGATTACCGAGTGCACCAGTGTTCTTATCTGTCTTCCCTCTCTGTTTCTAACAATAAATTAGCAAGTAATCAACTCGTCAGGGATTACTTACCCCACAGGTAATTTGCAGGTAAATTATTCCAGTCAGAGGGAGCGGAGCTTTAAACATGAAGGCTTTCTTAGTGATGGACTTTGCTATGACTGGAACACAAAAGAAAAGCTGTGTTGAATGCCTGAGAACTGGTGGAAAAGAGAATCAATAGCTTTTTTAAGATACAAAGGGTTATTAAAGTGAATACAGTTAGGAATAAACTGTAACCAGTGCACCTGTCTTCTTACTAAAGGAGTGGAATGAGCCATTGTGCATAAACATATTCCCTCATTAGTGTTGTGGTGAAGAGCTTTGTCATTTTGTCATTTGGGTCCAAAACCTACTACAGGAAAACAGATAAAGAACATACTCATATCTTGTGTGATGTCTGCATCATATGCAGATCCAGCCCAGGTGTAGAAACTGTAGAATGTAACATTTGTGAATGGTGTTCAAAAAAAAATCATGTATTTTCTCAACAAACAAACACATGACAGTAAAACTACAGTTATACTGGAAACACTTAATGAGGAAGCCTCACTTTTTGAGTCTCATCTCCATATTTGTCAACACTATAGACATATGACCCATTCAACCCAACTGGGACGATCGACATGGTGAAAAATTCAACAATAAAGTAGTCAGTGAGCGTAACATCATGGTGAAGCTGTCAGAAAACAGGAGGGCTGATGAAGAGCTTTCACAGCCTCTCTGAGGACACATGACAATCACAGAAACGACTCACAACGCAGAAATAAAGATGTGAGATCTTTAATTAACAAGGGGAGAACTCAACAAACTGAAATACACACACACAAAGAAAATCATTTGTCAGCACCGATGTAAGCAGGGATCGCAGATGCTTTCACATCTATCACAGTCAAACTGAATATCATACGGTTTAATTCATAGTAGGAACATAACTTTGAAGCTGTTTACTGATCCAAAAAGAAACCGAAGGCCTGGGGGTTAGCAGTCAGGAGGCTCCCATCTCAAATAACTGTTAACCTGTCAGTCTGATTGTGTCAACATTCCATCACAAGAATCTTCAGTCCAAACTCACAGTTTAATCGGTCCACAGGGGACCTCTGGTGGACTGACTCTAGAGAGTTCTTGCTGTAAGGACCTTGTTTCAAGGCTGTAGCTCAAACAATCACAGACTAATGACTCTCTACATCCATCCATCCATCGTCTATACTGGTTATCCATCCAGGGTCGCAGGGGGGCTGGAGCCAATCCCAGCTGACATAGGGCGAGGGTGGGGTTCACCCTTGACAGTCCATCACAGGGCTGACATATAGAAACTAACAACATCCATATACATGCACCTACAGACAATTTAGAGTTGCCAATCAACCTGGAGTGCATGTTTTTGAATTGTGGGAGGAAGCTGGAGAACCTGGCGAGAAAGAACATGCAAACTTTCTTTCTTTTTTCTGAGAGGAACCATAAAACTTTCAGCACTGTCGCCTCACAACAAGAAGGTTGTGGGTTTGCATGTTCTCCTGTGTCTGTGCAGGTTCTCTCTGGGTTCTCCAGCTTCCTCCTGCACTCCAAAGACATGCACACTAGGATTGGCAGACCCCAATTTGTCCATAAATGTAAATGTGAGTGTGTGAGGTTGTTTGTATACTGTATGACTCACCCCCCATGAGGGAAGTCCTGACTGGACTAGAGAGCTCCATCAGTGAGCAGCTCCTTCACCCAGAAGGAGCGTTATCGCAGGTCCTTCCTTCCAGCAGCTGCCAGACTGCTGCTCTCAGCACTAAACATAATTCATATAAATGTTTATGTCTTCTTACTTATTATTTTGTCTTAATCATAATCTTAATCATACTCTATTACAAATACTGTCTCCTTTGACACTAGAACCGCCAACAATGCAGTTACTCCTAGAACCGCCAAGACGTCATTTTGACCTCCATTCATTCTAATGCAAAAATGGTGAATGGACTGCATTTATACAGCCATATACATTATATAGCCAGCCAGACACACACATCCATACACACATACACAAAAAAATACAATAGACATTGCTAGGCAACCAAGATAGAAAGCTCTTGGTTGGTTTATTTATAGTATATAAAAATTTACAAAATGACCTCTAGTCGGTTCAAGGTAAAATCACTCTTTTATACTAGAATCGCATAAGACGATGTAGAACACACTTTCAGGAAAAGTCAGTCAACAGGTTACATGCATTTTAAGAAGCGAGAGAGGTCAAAATGACTTCACGGCGGTTCTAGTGCTATTGCTCTCTGCTATCCGTCCTATACATTTCTTTGCTGTTGTCTGCTGCTGCAACCCTGTAAATGTCCCCATTGTGGGACAAATAATGGATTATCTTATTTTATTTAATCTCAACCCGGTTAAAGCCTGGAGACTTGTCCGGTGTCCATAGTGTCCACTGGTCCCATGTCAGCCTCTCCCCCTCGACCCTGCCTGGATATAAGTAGGAGCAGATAAGGAGACTACTGAGTGCCATTCTAGTTTTATATTCATTTCAAACAAAGGAAATGTGTCTATTACTGAGCATGGACCCTGGCAGCTCACTTGGTAGGGTGTGTATGTAGTTTTAATCTGGCCTGGAGCCATTTGCTGGTTGGTGTTCTCTTTCTCTCCCACCCCCCTCTCTCTCTCACTGTGCCTTAAATAAAGGCAAAAGTCTAAAAAAAAAGAAATCCATCTGAAATCACAGCTGGGTTTTCAATTAATCTGTTTGATGCTCTTGTCAGATGATGTTACAGTTGAATTGTTCCACAACACAGTTGTTAAATCATGTTTTGTCTTGAGTTCTTATCGACAGAAAAAAACATGAATACGATTGAAATTCACCTTTTTTGTCCATATCAGCCCACCGTACTTGCAGAAATGTGCAGACTTAACCCTTTAGCAACATTTCTTTTGGCTGCTCGGCCACTGGCAGAGACCTGAGAGGAAGTGACCCCGTTCACATCATCGAGCTGTTGTTTCCAAATGACTGATTGAAGCTGCTTTAGAGCAGTTACTCACCGTCCCTCAGTTCAGAGAGCAGACAGGCCGACCGCTCTGAGGCCCCGACCAGCAGGGTGCCTCTGATCAATCCTGCTCATGCAGACGGCCCTTTAATAGAAATGAATTGCCGCGTTGAAGCAGAGTGTTATTGATTGACATGATTATGACTCGTACAGCCAGACGCTGCACTGAACGGGTCTCTGTTGCAATGCAGAATTCATTTGCACTCTAACTCTGATCTGCTGTCATTTCCCATTTACACCAACAGCCACACGCATACGTACATCCACCCCATAAGATACAGTACAGTGTATGAGAAAAATATTATCAGGATAGCCACTTAAGAAAAGTGCAGTGTTTTACTGTGAATTTAATTAAGTGTTTGTTATGCTTTTATGCCAACTGTGATTATAATTTATCTCTATATTTATATAAACACAGTTAAAAATGTTTTACTCATCATTGAGTCACTGTCCTTTTTTTCTTCTTCTCATTATTGTTTTGCAATTCATTCATGTATTTTTCTTTTTTTCCCTATATTCACGATATAATCACTAACCTTTTTCTACTTATTTTTTCGTTATCATCTTATCATTTAATAATTCCTTTTTTTCTTATCTTTACTTGTAACACATTTGGTTTTTAAATATGTTCTTCATGGGTGAGGTTTTCATATAAGAACTTTTGGGTTTCATACCTCCCCTTCGTACATCCCAATCATAATGATTGTTCATACTATTTTAAATGATATGTTCTTGCAAAATAATAATAATAATAAAATAAAATAAAATAATGCGTATCTTTGCATTATAAATGAAGAATTCAGTATTTATTAATGCTTAACTAATTGTGTACTTATTAAAAAGTGTTATCCTCTTTTCATAATGTTCCAAACCTCTTGCCATTCTGGTCTCTATGTCTTTTAAATAGGAACACAAAAACCTTGTTTCCCATTTTGGTTTTGATAATGAAAAATAATAACAAAAGGTAAGAGAATATCCAGTGTCCATTGTAAGTAAATATTTCAGGTCTAAAAATAGTACCTGCACACCACAACTAGTTCCCACCGGGAGACAATACATGATGGCCACACCAAACACCAAAACACCTAAATATACAGTAGCTGCAAGCAAACATGGATAAATTGCTCAAACGTTGAGTAACTGTTGCCCAGGACTCAGGAGAGGGTTCAGCGAAGCCCTCTGACAAACAGAAGAAAGAGGTCAGATTTTAACACAGGAAGTTCAGTGAAAACCACATTTTGTATAGATTCACTTGTACTGTACGTCTGCAGATCCACCGCAGCCGCAGTGTTTCTTTTGCGGTGAAATCCTGATATAAGGAAATATGGTTGCTAATGTTATAAGAGTTTAAATAAATAAGTTTAATATTTTAAAGGCAGACAGATTCTTATTTATTTTTTATGTTTAAAGCAGAAGTAAGCGATCCGGTCGTTTTGGCTAACTTCCTGTCAGCCGATGGAGTTAGCAGCCCCCGCCCTCGTCATGGATCTATTGGTCCTCGTCCCTACGTCACCACATTCACGCGCATCCCTTGGCTGCACACACAGCCCTTCATGCCGTTCTCTCTCCTCATTGGATAAAGGTTGTAGGATACAAGGAAAAGTTTTCTCCTCGGCTTACAGCAGAGCAGAGTGACTGACAGACCCGTGTTTCAGACCAAACACTCTATATACTAAGTGATTGCTGTCGGAAGATATAACTATTTAAGACTTATATTAACACAAACATGCTTACTTCTGCTTTAATTTGAGTTCAAAAGAACCAAAATGAAGGAAAGTTAATTAAAATACAATAAGTGTGTGAAATGTCTTTGTACAAATTAAAGAGAGAAATCAGAATGATTTTCGTTTCATAATCAGTTGTGGTATGTTTCATATGACCACTTTTGTATAGGATCATCAGAGGAGGACTCAAAAGACAAAAAAGGTTGGGAACCACATTAAGATCCATGACAGACACAACAGTCTACAACTGTACACGTAGCATCAAATACGATCTGGGTGAAGACGGTGTGTTTTCCTCCTGTTTTCAAATGATGCTGCAGTCATTTCTACATGCAAGGCACCGATCACAGCGGGCGGGCCGCTGCCCTGAAGCAGCTTTATTTCTCTGGAGCACTGACTGTGTTGTTTCAGTTGGAAGCAGATGTTATTGCTTCCCCAACAAAATGCACAATGATCATTATTCTCTTCTCCACTGAGTCGTATCTTCTAAGTAATTAAGCAGCATGTATGTTTTTCCAAAGCATGGCCACGTCTGTTCAAGTCTAGCCAGGAACAGACTGAACCCCAAAGGCCGACACAGACGCGAGGAGCTGGTTTAGACGTTTTATTGCAATAACAACTTATGATCACGGAAAAAAGAGGGATGAGGGGCAGAGCAGGCAAACGGAACACAGATCCTGGGATGAGACGGGGAAGCAGGGTGGGGGAGGCAAATGGGCACAGGAGGCTGTATGGTAGGGCTGCAGGCAGAGGGAGAGCAAGAGCAGGTGAAATCCAAGGGGTTGAATCGGACTACGTGCACTTTCTCCTGCACTTCCTCCTGCAGCAGATGGATGATCCAGTCATCTGCTCTAAAATACTATTCATTACTCTGTAAAATTATGACCGTATATAGCTATTACTTTAAAGCAGAAGTAAGCGGAATGTTTGTGTTAATATAAGTCTTAAATAGTTCTATCTTCTGACAGCAATCACTTATATAGAGTGTTTGGTCTGAAACACGGGTCTGTCAGTCACTCTGCTCTGCTGTAAGACAAGGAGAAAACTTTCCTTGTATCCTACAACCTTTATCCAATGAGGAGAGAGAACGGCATAAAGGGGCGGTCCTCTCTGTGTGTGCAGCCAAGGGATGCGCGTGAATGTGGTGACGTAGGGACGAGGGCGGGGACTGCTAACTCCATCGGCTGACAAGAAGTTAGCCAAAACCACCGGATCACTTACTTCTGCTTTAACTATTTGCATAATGTTACTGTAGTTTTACTTTCATAGAAAAGTATATGATTAAGATTATTTGTAATTTGAAGTATGCAATATCATAACTGCATTTCTGATGTTCATAACAAACCAAACGGTTTGAAAATTGGTCAAAAACTGAGCAAGTTGTGGTTATTTTTATTTGAACATGTACCATAGGCTTAAAGGTCCACATTGTGTAATAATTGGCAAGGTTTATTGGAAACATCTGAATATACTACCCATGAATATATTTGTATAAGTGTATAATCAATATAAAATAAAATTAGTTTGGTGTTTGTAGTCTTATAATTATTCTTTTATATAAACATATAGCAAAGGTCTTGCTTCGCCATCTTGCGCCACCATGTTTGTACGGCAGCACGAATGGAAAATCCAGCCAGCCAGAGAGCACGTTTCGCATTCATTAATAAACCAACAATGAAGAAGGAGGAGGAAACAGCAGACATGTGGTAAAATGGTTTAGATGTTCACCTCATTGCTCCATGCTCCTGAAATACTCCCAGTTGTTCCAGTCCTGGTAAAGAAGATTTTTGTCCTCGGAGGCCACCGTCACTTTGCCGACGGGAGGCAGGGAGTGCGAATGAGTGAGCGCTGCAATCTAGAATCTGAATGATAGATATCACGTATTTTACACACTGGACCTTTAATGCCTGGAGGGAGCAAGCAGACTGATGCAATATGGCGGCCTTGTGGCAAAGCCGTGTATTGGGCAGCAGCGCTGGGTGAGCCATCTAGTCTTCTTATTATATCCTATGGTCTGCCCAGTCACACACACACACACACACACACACACACACACACACACACACACACACACACACACACACACACACACACACACACAGGCGAGACAGACAAGATGAGAATATCATGGAAAAGTTTGTTTATGTCTATGTCAAATAGTGAAACTCATAATCTAGATTCATTAGGCTACACACAGACTGAAATATTTCATGTCTTTATTTCAGTTGTAGCCTCCCTTCACTGGCTCCTGGTCCACTTTCGTATTGATTTTAAAATTATTTTAATTGTTTTAAAAGCCCTCAACATTCTGGCCCCTCTGTACCTCTCTGAGCTCCTTTTGCACCACACCTCAACCAGAACCTTAAGGTTCGTGGCCCAGTTACTGTTGGTGGTGCCTAAAACCAGATTAAAGACCCGAGATGACAGAGCCTTCAGCTGCCCCCAGGCCCTGGAACATCCTCCCCCTCCACATCCCATCTTTCCAGTCCTTAGAGATCTTTAAATCTGCTCTAAAAAACATTTCTCTTCGACCTGGCGGATCATCCAGCCTGAGCATGACAATCAAGCGTTCTTTTCTTTAATTGCTATTTTAATGTTTGCTTTGTTTTCTTTTCATGTTGTTCTACTCCTATTATTGATGTTGTATTAACTCTGTACCTACCCATGTGCAGCACTTTGGTCGACTGCCGCCGTTTTTAAATGTGCTTTAGAAATAAATCCTGACTTGACTTGATTCTTAACTTAAAGGGATAGTTCACCCAAAATTCAAATTTCACTCACTGTGAGAATTTTCTGAGTTCTCCCTGCCTTCTCGGAGTTTCACAGGGGTCCGCGCAGCAGTATTTGTCCATATAATGGTTGTGAATGGATACCACTTTTCTTCGTCCAAAAGGACACCAAAAAACATCCAAATACCTCCATACTGCTCGTCTGTAATGTCCCTCTTGTATTGAAGCCCTGAAATGAGAAATTGTTCGGAAAAAAATTAAATAAGTCTATATTTTAAGCTAGTTTGTAGCGGAATCTTCCAGTGTCTCAGTTCACTGCTCTTCCTGTGTCGGCGGAACAATTTCTCATGTCGGGGCTTCAATACAAGAGGGACATTACAGACGAGCAGTATGGAGGTATTTGGATGTTTTTTGGTGTGTCTTTTTGGATGAAGAAAGTTGGTATCCATTGACAACCATTATATGGACAAATACTGCTGCGCGGACCCCTGTGTAACTCCGAGAAGGCACGGAGAACTCTGAAAATTCTCACAGCTGTTAGTTGACATGAGGGTGAGTAGAAAATGAGTGAAATTTGAATTTTGGGTGAACTATCCCTTTAATTGTAATAATTATGGCTTTCGTTTAATGTGAACCCAAAAAATTCAGGTCAGTATTGTAACCTAATGATGTCACACTCTAATCGGCTGATAAACCCCAAACACCTGCAAAGTTTTCCTGAGCCTTTAAATGGTCTATTAGTTGATATGGTTTTTTGATTTACCTTTAGTCAGAAAAGTTAGGATCAACACACCTATTACTTTCTCCTTAATTGACAAGTTAGGAGCTAATTTCAGACTCAAGATGCTTTGATTATAAGGACCCAGATTATTTCACTGCACCTCACATCTCATCTTTTCTTTAAATTGACCTAAACTCTCCTCTCTTTACCTTTATTCTTTACCTCCTGTCTTGAGTTAGCTTCTCTTTTATTAACATTATCGACTTCTTCTTGTCAATGCAACCTTCTGTTAAGTTACTTACTCTGTCTCACCTCGTCCTGCTTTATCTCACCTCATGTTAATCTCAACTCCTGTTTATTCTCTTCTCTTATTGACTAACTTTTGCTTTGCTCTTTTCTTATCTGACCCTATCTGACCCAGCCTACTGTCATGCGCCCTGCCTGCCTGTCTGTCTTTCATTCACATTCTCACTTCACCTCTTGTCACTTCAATATCTCGTCTGCTCTCCTTTGATCTGTCTTGGGTTCAGTTTCATGTGGTGTGTCTGGCTCTCCTGATCTGACACCACTTTTATCCTCATCGCTTTCATTTTGATCTCAATAATCTCTGGTGATCGACTTTTCACCTTGTGTTTTTGTGTGTGTATGTGTGTGACAGAGATAGATAGAGAAATCAGTATTCACCAGCTGGCAGTCTTTATGTCTATGTATAATAATATAAATGAAGGCACTGCCTCGTCACATTAGCAGAGACAGACAGACAGACGGAAGTTATGTAAGATCTCACAAACACACACACACACATCCAAACAAATGTGTGTGTGCATAAATGATTATGAGAGAGACACTAATTACAAAGAGAGAAAGAGAGGTGTAATCACACACATTCACATTTTAGGGCTTCATTAGCGCTGACTTGAGAAATAGAAAATGTAAAGGAACACAATGTGGTCGGGGCACTCAGTGTTTTATTTCATAATATCAGAGAGAGAGAGATATAGAGAGAATAATATTATACAATATATATTGAAAGAGACATGGACAACAGAGCTGCCAGACTAAAAGAAATGGCTCTGCATAGAAGGTCAGAGTCTGTGCTGTCACACACACACACATCCTTGTAATGCTATCTTTGTGAGGACATTCATTGACATAATGTATTCTCTAGCCCCTTACCCTAACCTTAACCATCCAAAACAAATGCCTAACCTCAACCATTACTCTTAACCTAATGTAAACCTAATTATAACTTAAAAGAATACTTTACCCAAAATTGAAATTTCACTCATTATCTACTCACCCTCATGTGGACTAAGGGCTGGGAGAAGTTTCAGAGTCCTCCGTGGCTTCTCTGAGTTACAAGGGGTCTCGGTGTAGCAGTGCATGTCCATATAACGGTTGCAAATGGATACCAACTGTCTTCGTAACAAAAAGACACACCAAAAAACATCCAAATACCTCCATGCTGCTTGTATGTAATGTCCGTCTTGTATTGAAGCCCCGAAATGCGAAATTGTTCCAAAAAATTTTTAATGAGTCTATATTTCAAGCTTGTTTTGTAGCGGAAGCTCCTCTTCCTGGTCCGTCCAAATCTTGCGCGATTTGCGCCGGCGTCAGTGCGCAAATCTTGCGAGATTGCAAACAAGCTTGAAATATAGACTTATTTAATTTTTTTCAGAACAATTTCGCATTTCACAATGTCCTCACTTCCCAAAAATGTCCTCACTCGGTTGGTTAAAAACTCTTGCCGGTCCTCACAACGTAGTAAGTACAAGAACACAAACACACACACAGCTGGTAGCTTTTTGTGGTGAACAGCTAGTGCAAAAATCTACACCCCCACAGGGCACACACACACACACACAGACCTCAGGGTCTCATGGTTGTGTGGCCGTTGTCAGATTTGGTGTTTTCCAATTGGCTAACATGGCTCTTTACTCATCTCATGTCTTTTTTCTCAAAACCCCCTTATTCACTCACTCACACCACCCGGTCCTCGTCTGCTCTTTTCCAGGCTGAATCATAAGTCCGTCCTCACAGACCGTCTCCTCCTGAAGTCCCTCTGTCTGCCGCTGTCTCGTCTCGTGTGTCTTCTCAGTCGTGCTTCCACCACTGAAGACTCCGTCAAGATCAAAACCAAGAAGCTATGGCAAAATAGTACACACTCTAAAACATATTGTGCAAATGACCCATCGTCTCAACCCGATCACATACACTGATTAGTGTATTTATTTTTTTATTTTAATGTTTATTTTGCAGGGACGATACATACAACATTGTCACAAAGAATGAAAAATGCGATGCATACAAGACGTCTAGCTTCAGCTAATTTGCAGTCTTTGTCCCTGGTCAGGCTAAAGAAGGATAAAAGATACTGAATACAATAAGTGCAATAATACATATACAGTGAATAATACAGTGAATAGTTATCATGAATAAATAAACATAGCTACAAAATTTAGATTAAGAAATTGCACAAGTTTGAACTTTTAACACAGTGATATTTGATTCACCATTTTTTACCTTAAAGCAGATATCAGTGGAATGTTTTTGTTAATATAAGTCCTAAATAGTCCTATTTTCCGTCAGCAATCACTTACATGAAGTATTTCAGCCTAAACACGAGTCTCTCCGTCACTCTGCTCTGCTGTAACCCGAGGAGAAAATTTTCCTTGTGGGATACAAGTGTTATCCAATGAGGAGAGAGAACGGCATGAAGGGCTGTGTGTGCAGCCAAGGGATGCGCGTGAATGTGGTGACGTAGCACGAGGACCAATTGATGCCTGACAAGGGCGGGGGCTGCTAACTCATGGTGCGTTCAAAGAAACTCGTACTTTGTGTTTTTCCTTCCTGTGAAGTCATACCAGTTCGATCTGGTACGAGTTCACGGGTCGGAAGTTACGAGTGGCCGTTATAGGGAACTTTCACAGACAACAGGATGGTAAAAACACGAGCTACGGGTTACCTGGAACGCTACCAAGTCGTAGTTGTGACTTGAAGCTGTAACTTACGGTTTCAAAAGCCTGCCTTGAACGCAGCATTAGCCGAAACGGCCGTGAAGCTGATATCTGCTTTAATTAAACAGCTTTGGAGTAATTGTGATGGTTAAATAAATGACTTGTAACGTGTTCCAGGGAGAATGGCTCTCTGCCTTCCATGTAGCGCCTCTTGGCTGAAATCCAACCTTGTAAAATCAGAGCCGCCGCCCCGGTGTCCCAGCTCCGCGACACAAACACGCCCTGTAACCCATAATCTCTTGTCTATGACAGATAAGACTACACAAATGTACACATTCTAACACGTATAATGTCATCCACCACTCCATGGTTTGATTTCTCACAAGCTTCGTTAAAAACAAATGCACATGGCCGGGAGGAGGGTTGGCAAAACAGTGGAAAAGCGACCAGACTTACATAGTTCCCCTGTAAAAACTTAAAATCTGTTTCATCTCTCAGCCTCACTGCCCTCAAAAACCTGACAACTTCAAAGGCCAAGAGGAAATGTCATGTCTGGATGATCACATTCTGTTTGTGTGCATTTAAACCTGCACTAACATGTGCCGTCCTGGTCCAGATGAGACATCCAGACCCAGATCACACAGTAATACCAGACTGAAATGTGGTCAGACTCAACATAAACTGATGAGCTGTTTATTATATTTTCTGGATGCTCCTAAAGTCTGAGAACAAAAAGCTGTGATGTCCATAGTTGCTTCATATTTCTTTTTAACAAGAACATCACAGGGTCTGATGCGATTGGGAGGAAGTAAATCTGCGCAGTAAAGCGGATTTCATTTGTCAGTGAGGATGAGTTATTAAGGATATTTCTCCTATGAGAGACTCATTGAAATTCAATGGGTACATTAGTTACCTGATTCTGAGCCCATTGGCAAATGGTGTAATGCTGCTGTTTTCTATTTATTTTTTATCTGACTGGAAACAAGTTTCTGAAATTCATTTGTTATTGGCGGTTTACAGCAACAACCATGGAAACAGCAGCACTCAAAGTTACAAGAATAGAAAAGAGACAGCGACTGTCTCGGAGTGAATCCACGAAAAACAGAAAGGAGCTTTCAAAACCACTGAGCCTTTAACAGAGAAAACAGGCCGGGTGTGTTCAGCTCATGTTAGATCACTGTCTCCGACAATAAGATGTGATCTCTGAAGTTCACAGTGCTATTAAACACAAAACAAACCCACTCTGACACCCAATTGTATCGCTTCGTACTTTCTTGCAATGTGTCACATTAATGGGGACGTTCATGTTTCCTGCATAAGGCTGAGTGTACAGCACACACCCACTCACACTCTCATTGATTGCCCTAAAGGATGATTCAGTTCATTTAACTTTTATCGTCCATGAGTAATACAAACATTAGATTGAGATCAGGGAGCATGGTGACATCACTAAAAAGTGGTCAGAGCAGTCAACAAACACTAAAGTCAGACACCAGTCAGGTTGGAAACAAACCTATAATTGACTTTGTAAAATAACACAGAAACAGAACAGAGGAGCCTCCAAATCAGGTTATCTGCCAGTGGAGTGGACAGGATGTTAAATGTCTTCCTCAATGGTGTAATGAAGAAACATTAAAGGTCATATCTTGTATAAAGGTAAATGCCAATTCTTTGATTACACAGTGGGTCTAGGTTCTATATTAATACTGTGAAAGTATGAAAGTGCACAGCTTGTATTCAGAAACTGAGCCTTAAAGGGATAGTTCACCCAAAATTCAAATTTCACTCATCCGCGCAATGGTTGTGAATGGATACCAACTTTCTTCGTCCAAAAAGACACACCAAAAAACATCCAAATACCTCTGCTCGTCTGTAATGTCCCTCTTGTATTGAAGCCCCAACATGAGAAATTGTTCCGAAAAAAATGAAATAAGTCTATATTTTAAGCTTGTTTGTAGCGGAAGCTCCCAGTGTCTCAGTTCACTGCTCTTCCTGTGTCAGTGCAAATCTCTTGTGATTTGCACTGACCGGTGGAACAATTTCTCATGTCGGGGCTTCAATACAAGAGGGACATTACAGACGAGCAGTTTGGAGGTATTTGGATGTTTTTTGGTGTGTCTTTTTGGACGAAGAAAGTTGGTATCCATTGACAACCATTATATGGACAAATACTGCTGCGCGGACCCCCCCGTAACTCAGAGAAGGCACGGAGGACTCTAAAAATTATCACAGCTCTTAGTCGACATAATGGTGAGTAGATACAGTAATGAGCGAAATTTTAATTTTGGGTGAACTATCCCTTTAAAGGGAAACTTCGTTGTTTTTTTTCAACCTGGGCCCTGTTTTAATTTTTTTTTCTGTATACGTGAGTGATGGATAATACAATTCAGCGTGTCCGTGTCGAAGTAAGGTAGTCTGTGAAAGCTGTGCAGTAGCCCAACATTTTGTTGCCACAATTTGGAAATGCTCTGGTCGTCTCTCTTCACCTCAGTCAGGTAACAGTATTCCCCATCGCGTTTTGCCGCGAGTTATCGTGAGATTTCAGAACAAGATTTCTAGCAGTGAGATTTGGACACAGATCACAACAAACAGCGACCTGCAGCTAAAGGTAGAAACATATGTTCATTTCTCCTTTCTAGTATGTTGTCAGACACTCATTTTAACTATCTGAGCCTGTCAGTGTGGAAAAATGCACTGCTCAAAACTGGAGCCACCTCAATAATTGTATTATTCATCACTCACATATACAGAAAAACATATGAAAACAGGGCCCAGGTTGAAAAAAACTTAACAAAGTTTCCCTTTAAAACAAGCCATCAGGTCTTGTGTAACTTTGTGATGTCACAACAAAGCATCCATTATTCTCAGCTACTTTGTAGTACTTTGTTTGCCTTGTAAGATCTGATTTTGGTTTTTGAGTGCTCTAACTGAAATCTGCCATATTTATATTGGCTCACCATAAACAGCCAATCAGAAGAGAGACTCAGAACATCCACTCCTGACGTGCTGAATGGCTCACTGACCTGCTGTAACCAGAGCTCTAGAGAGAAGCCTGCGCTACTATACTGTGTTATGGTTTGTCTCTTGTTTCCTGTTTGTGCTGTGTCTTCTTGTGAAATTCCCCATGTCTTCTCCCTCCAGTGGAGGGATTACCTCATGTGTCTCACCTGTGTGTGATGGCTCCACCTGTGCTGGTAAACTCATGTATTTTACCTCTGAGTTTTCCCATTGCTCGTTCATCCACAGTGTCCCTACCTGCTTCTGTGTTCCCCACTGAGTTCCTTTATTTCAAGTCAAGTCAAAAAATAATTTCTTAGCCCCGTCGTACCTGGTTCAGAGTCCCAGTTTGCACCTCAACACAGTGAGGCTTTTTGGTTTTAAACCGACAAATATATCAACTTATAGATCAACATTTTAAATAAAACACAGGAGAAGAGACAGTTATAAGCTGTGTCCCAATTCAGGGGCTGCAGCCTTTGAAAGCTGCATTTGAAGGCCGATTCAATACAGCGCTGCGCAAAGGCTGTTCCAATTCAATTTAATTCGAAGCTTCTTCCAAATGTGGCCGACGAATGCAGCCTTCCTTTGCCAATTCTAGGAGGACGCACCGCACCTATCCTTTGTAGCCTCCCGTATCCCAAGATTCTTTACGCGCGGTTGTTGTTATTAGCAACGTAGCATGCTATCGATCGTTAACGGCTCTCTGCCGTACCCCGGCTCTGCAGGCGTGGTCGCCCGCTGAGCCGGGCTCCGCTGGCCGCACAGGTGAGGAGCGGAGGAACGGAAGAGCCGTTGCAACTGCCACTTTAAAATGTTTAACATTCGGAGGCAATCAGGAATGGTTGACGCAGCCTCCGGAGGAGTCTCCGAAGCCGCTGCCTCCGGAGACCACGTAGGCTGGGTCCTCCGAAGGCTGCAGCCACTGAATTGGGACACAGCTACTGTAAAGTCACAGTGACATCATCTTCAGTGCTATGCTGACATTGCTTACTAAGGCTGAAAGTGTATTTAAAAGTGTTGCGTTATCGTCTGACCACGGTTGTGTTCTCTGTGTTACAGTGGTCACACCCTCCATCTTTTGTGGAAACAGAATATAAGTGACAATGGCTGTGTCTCATTTGTAATACTTCCAAACTTAAACTAAGTATTTTAAGTACGTAAGTGCATCTCATTTCACAAGTCAAAATGCAGTGAAAAGAAAAGAAAAAAGGATGAGTAAGGCATTCATCATGGCCAATTGAAATGACAAACAAAATGGGCGATATTACCGGTCCAAACGAAGAAAACACTGGCAACTGTTGCGATCTTTAGTTTCCATTAAGTGTACAACGACAGTATTCGATTTGAGACAACACTAACCGTCAAAATTTAGTAAGTAAGCAGGACCGTTGTATAGGGGAGAAAGGTGATGATAATTCTAGGGGCCCAGCGCCCAGTAGGGCCCACAAAAAAACCCCAGTAGTCTAATCTTTGTATGACTGAATTATTCTGTGTAATACCCTGACTAATACTCAAAGCAATGCTGCATATAGTATCAAAACAAAGTAGGCTAAATAAAAAATGATAATACATACGTAGTCTAAGAAAAAAAGTGGAAAAGTCAGGGGGCAGGGGCCCACTTTAGTATTCTTTCAGGATGCCCAGAATTCTTAGCAACGGCCCTGGAAGTAAGTACATATTGCACATACAGTAGTATACTACATGGAAGTATTTGAATTGAGACACAACAAATCACTGTTCTCTGTTACTTCTATGGTATGTACCATAAAGACAACTTTACAAACAATCTGACCTTACATCATGACTTTCACCTCCTGAAGTAGATTCTTTGATCACACACCAGCCCTCATTACGGCTCTTTAAGGAGAGGCTTTACATCCCAGGTTGTCAGAGATGCTGAAGTCGAATGCATAGTTATGTAGAGCTGTAGAACACAGAGAAACAGTTCACACAGAGCCCTACTCAGCGTGCCCTGACAGAACATCTGATGTTGGTTTTATTATTTAAGTCAGACGCAGCAGGACGCCTGTTGTTTCCCTCACTGAGGAAACAATTTATTATTGATCAGATCAGATCAGATCCAAATCAGAGCATGGTGTCTTTTTTTCCCCCCTCATTTCCTCATCTTTGATCTTCACACATAAAGCGCTGTACAACCACTAAATCACACAATGTACTGTACATCCCCATGCACGTGGGTAGCTGCTCTGGATGCAATTACTCAGTACTGTACCACTGCAAATCCTCCTGCCTGACTCAACCCATGACCCCAGCCTGCCTCTCTTGCACTTTCGCATTTTTCTTCTTTTTTTTTTTTATCTTCGAGCTGATCGATGCTTTTTTCTGGAGTTTTTTCTGACAGTCGATGAATGAGTAACCATTTATTACTGTTGAATTGCCGGAGACAAAACTCAAGCAGCGAGACAAGTCTCATCTTTTTTTCCCTTCATCTCTGTTTTCAGAGCTGGATGTGAGTGAGCGGGGAAGCGGTAGCGGGATGCGTTTGGTGAAACAAGCCTTATCTAATCTCCTCTGATCTTGGTTCATCTGTAGATCAATGTGGATTAAGCCTTTACATGTCTGCAGATTAGCTCTCACAGTGGCAGCTTTTACAGTTCAAATGAGCCCCCGGCTGCGTCACAGATACAGTAGAGCCCGTAATAAATCTTTGCGTTGAGCATATGGTGGGGGGGGGAAATTAGGGATGTAAAGCGTGGAGAATCGACCTGAAAGCAAATGAAGAGATACGATGGATTCCCGCAGCCATTACAGCAACAGCAGCGCAGCATCTCAGCTAATTTGAAGATTTAATGGACAGCCCGAGGCTACATGTTGTCATGAGGTAGAGAGAGCATGGTGGAAAATGAAAGGGAGAGAGAGAGAGAGAGAGAGAGAAAGCCATTGATGGAGTGAAGGAGAGAGGCGGGATGGAAACTGAATCAAAAAGACAGAAATAAATTACAGGGGACATTTCGAGGCACATTCCACAAATAACACAGTCAATCAGTGTGAAGTTAAAGTTACAATCCTTAGGGTTCTCATTATAGAGTCTTGTCTCACAGACACAGGGGTCAAGGGATTCACAGGAAATGAAGCAGTTACCAATATTAACCCCAAACCAGCCACCAAATGCAACAGGATAGAATAGCCCAAAAAAGTCTTTAACTGGGATAAAACACATCACTATCCTTGGCATCGTGACATGAAAGCTATTTTTAGTGAGGCTGATCAACAGCATATTTTCACTAATGGTTTGCGTTGTAATGTTTTTTTTTTTTTAACAATATTTTTTATTGAAATTTCAAATGCATTTCAAATTCAACATTGAATGTACAAACATTTTCATCCATATCCCCTTGAACAGACAAAAAAATAAAATAAAAAAGCAAATGGATAGTGACATCAGACTAATGGAGTAAAATAAATAAATACATAAATAAATAAGAATAAAATGAGACAAAAATAAATAAATAAAATACAATTAAATTTAAATTAAATTAAATAAAATAAAAGGCAGGATCATTTCATAACCTATTATTCAGACAGTGTTATCTGTTTCATTGGTCAGGAATGACATAAATGATTCCCAAATACAAGCAAACTCCTCCTGTTTACCTTTAACAATGTATGTCAATCTCTCCAGTCCAAGACAAGTTATCAACTCCTTCCTCCATATTGCCAGTGATGGTGGTTCTACATTTTTCCAATATAGTGCAATCACTCTCCTTGCATGGAGAAGTCCAAAGTCAATCATTTTCGATTGCTTCTTTGTTCTGATGAAGTCCTTGGGGTATATTCCAAGTATACAGATTGTTGACGTCAAAGGAATGTTACACTTAACCATCCGTGATAAACATTTAACTACATTTTCCCAAAATACCAATATTTTAGAGCATTCCCATAGGCAGTGAATCAGGGTCCCCTTTTCAGTCAGACATTTAACACAAACATCAGGGATGTTAGGGGAGATATGGTTGCGTTGTAATGTTAATTTTGTGAAGCATAAGTTATTTCTTGAGTAGGTGGGCTAATGCTATCTGGTTTAAACCAAAGCTCAGAACCTATTGCCAGTTGAAAAATGTATATTGTTCAGAACCCTATGTGACTTTGCCATTGGATAGATCCAAGAGATCTTTATGTGCCCATGAGGGCTGGATTCTCCCTCTGGCAATAGAAGTAGGCCGGTTTAACTCAGTACCTGAGGATGGAAGACTATGCACATTATGTAATCCCAATGTAATTGAGGATGAACTGCATTTTGTGTTTCATTGTCCGTTATATGACGAAGCCAGAACAGGCAGTTTTTGTTTCAGAAAATGCAAAATGTGAAACATTGAGTTGTTTTGGGTTGATGATGAGGTAAAGTTGGAATGGTTCTTCAGAAAATAAGTCTTTACTAGAGCTACTTTAATTAAAAAATGCCTGGTCAAAAAGAAAAAGTGAATTATTTATGTGGTTTTTGTTTTGTTTTGTCTGTGCTCTGATGATTTTGTTTGTTGTCTAAATATGAAATGTGTCTTGTAAGCCCTTATAGGCTGGGCGCCTTAATTGGTGCATGACACTTAAATAAATATAAATTCATTCATTCATTCATGCAACACTTATCTACAAATCATGTGAAATGTGTCAGAATCATCATCTGAGTCAGTGAAGACCAAACTGACATTACAAGGGCAGAGAGTACAGGATTAAGAGTCACAGCACAAACACAAGTCCACATGAATGCTGGAATCTCTCTGCGTCTGCAAGTTCTATACATACGTAATGTGGTTGTTTTATAGTTGAAGTAAAGTCAGGTCGCTGCATCTGACAAAAATGTAAATTTATACAGCCCCAAAACCACACACTCACCTCAGCCATCCTTTCTGCCACTGCCTCTGTTCTATATCTTTGCTCTGCCTTTTGTTTAGTGTGCTCCAGTTCAAAGAACATCTGATCATCAAAAGTGAAATAACTTGCAGTCGTTCTCATAATAGTTCAAGGGGAAGTTGCATTTTGATCTATAAATATTTCTGCTACAGTGGTTGGCGCTGTTGCCTCTCAGGAAGGAGGTTCTGGCTTTGACTCCTGGGCCTGGGGTCTTTCTGAGGGGAGTTGGCATGTTCTCCCTGTGTCTGAGTGGGTTCTCTCCAGGTTCTCCAGAGTCCTCCTACAGTCCAAGGACACGCACAATAATTGGACTGGAGACTCAAAATAGATGATGATTATTTCTCTACACAGTTTTGACTGGTCCTCCAGCTCCTGCTGAAGTTAAAGCAGAAGTAAGCGGAATGTTTGTGTTAATATAGCCTAAGTCTTAAATAGTTATATCTTCCGACGGCAATCACTTAGGCTACATAGAGTGTTTGGTCTGAAACACGGGTCTGTCAGTCACTCTGCTCTGCTGTAAGCCGAGGAAAAAACTTTCCTTGTATCCTACAACCTTTATCCAATGAGGAGAGAGAACTGCATAAAGGGGCGGTCCTCTCTGTGTGTGCAGCCAAGGGATGCACGTGAATGTGGTGACGTAGGGACGAGGGCGGGGACTGCTAACTCCATCGGCTGACAGGAAGTTAGCCAAAACCACCGGATCGCTTACTTCTGCTTTAACTATAATATCCAATCCTTACTAATATCTACGTTTTTCTTTTCCATTTTCCATGTTGTAAACTGTTTTCTTGTCTGTATACAACATCTATCGCACGTCTGCCCGTTCAGGGTGAGGGATCCCTCCTCATGTTTCTCCTGTTTTTTCTTGGGAGTTTTTCCTCAGTGGATGTGAGGGTCTAAGGCCAGAGGATGTTGTTGTGATGCTGTGTAAAGCCCTTTGAGACAAACTGTTTGTAAAAATGGGCTATACAAATAAACTTGCCTTGCTGTGTTTAGTTTCCGTCAGGCTGAAGACTGACGAGATGTTTGAGATGATTCTGACAGAAAGCCCTGTCTTTCTTCAAGTCTAAAGGGGGCCATGTTCAAAGCTTCCATTTACCAGTTCCCCGTTGTTGCTGGTCGATGGACTGTCTCTGCTTATCTGGACTCTCTCTATCTGGCCTGTCTAGCCTCTACCTGGTCTTTTTACTAAACTTAACCAACTCCTTTCTTCATTGCCTAAACCCAACCAATGGGACAATTACACTTCTCACTCAAAGTCACAACTCAACTTCTCACTCAAAAATAGGCAAAAATCTGCAAAGTCACAACTGCACTTCCAGGTATGGGTACAGCGGGGAACATAGGACCCTTGTTCTAAAATAAGGTTCTATGTTCCCCGGACTGGACACAGAGGGGAACATAGGACCCTTTGGGGGAAAAGTGGGGTACACAAAGGGGGGGGGCAGAGAGAGGGGGAATGACGTGCAGGAAAGGTCTGCCCGACGCGGGATTCGAACCGGGGAGCCTGCGTTGAGGACTGTAGCCTCTACATGGGACGGTCGCCTTAACCACTGCACCACGCACCGCCCTTTTCTAAAAAAGGGTTCTATGTTCCTGGCGAACATAGGGATGACCCCGCTACGAACTGATGAAGCCCCTTGGATAAGAGGCAGAACGTCTTCCCAGACAAATAAAAGTCCAGTTGCCTACAATGGTAAATTTGAATCTTTCTATGTCTCAATCACTTGAGATGTCCCCACACCCTGCTTGTCCCCCAAGGTCCCAAATCTCCTTTTGTTTGTTAACCATTTGTGTATTTTAATGTCTAGACCTCTTAACACAAAACCCTGCAGGATGCCCCAGGTGTGAAACACACCCTCTGGGGTCGGTGCCGATACCTGCAGCAGACAAAAGAGTGTGAAAACACTCTCTGGGTATGGGGCCGACCCCTGCAGCAGACAAAGGGGTGTGGAACATAACTTAGGGGTCGTTCCTCAGGTATAAATGTGTAGGTCTCCCCATTCTCTGGGTCTTTTCTTTACCGTCACCGCTCGGGTGAGAACTGACCTTTCTTTGCAAGGAAATAAAAGCTTGTCGGCCGGCAGAAGTCTCTATGTCTATTTCATTATTCATCAACAGCAAACAGCTAAAAACTTCCAGGACACTATGATTCAATTTGCCCAGAAAAGAACGATGACCTGGACGAATGAGAATATCCATAGACACTCATCAACAGTCCTGTCTGATGCCTAAAAGGTTCCTCAGTGGCAAGGTGCTATTCAAGTAATGTTTTAAATCTGTAGTATCCACTCAGTCAGCAGTTTGTTGTCAACAACAAGAACTAATGTAGTTTCATACCGCACTGCTGCGATAAATCTGACCTTCATAAAGGGTTTGTGTGGCAATAGTTTAAGAGAGTTGTTGATTCAACCTGTGTTGTTGTGATCGTATAGCTTTTATCCTTTTGTCCACTCCATATGTAAGTAGCACCGCAGGAATGAGTCAGCATCGTTGAATCTCCCATCCACTCATCTTCAAGTGTCTGTTCTGTGTGTCTCTCAAGTTTCCTGTTTTATTCCACACAAATCAGTCACATTAACACATCAGTCTTGAAACCAGTCTTTTTTTAAATGTCTCCTTATTGTGTTTAAAGGGATATTTCAACATTTTGGCAAATTCGCCTATTGCCATAATCCCTATAGTCGTTGGAGTATAGGTTCATTTCCTTCAATTGTCGTGCAAGCTGTTTTAAGATCGGCAGGGCAGAGACGTGAGCTCTGCACGGTGTGCTGTATTTTCGCCTTTCCCTCATCAAACTCATCATATACACAATCCATCAACTCCAAAATGCTCTTGTGGACAAGTTGTGACCTGCACATTCACCACACTATGAGATAATAACAGAATGTTACCAGACAGAGTTGTTTTCCAGGCAAATGCGTAACCAGAACTACATTTCTCTGCTCAGCAGAGTGACTTCAATAGTGCAAGTAGTTCAGAGTATTTGCTTCATGTTTCATACATTATTATTTCATAGCGTGGTGAATGTGCAGGTCACAACTTGTCCACCAGAGTGTTTTGGAGTTGTTGGATTGTGTATTTTGTCTGATGAGGGAAACGTAGAAATACCATGAGCCTCCGTTGCGTTAGCTGAGCAGCTCGCGTCTCTGCACCGCCGATCTAAAAACAGCTTGCACCCACAATTAAAGGTAATGAACCTACTCCTACTATAGAGCTCCGGGAGCTGACGTCACACTGACGTCACGCAGCCCCGAAACTGACAGCGACGCCATTTTGGCAGGAATCAGCAGATTTTCGTAGAGTAGCCTAGATACAGGGGAGAGCCGGGTGCGGAACGAGAGTAACAAAGCGATTTTCTCCGAGCCCATACAAGTTTCACATGTATAACTTTGTCAGCATGTAGTATGACCTAACAGAACTGCTAAACATATTGAGGATACGTCTTACTTTGACCAAGTTACGTTCAAGAACCAGCCGTTTTCAGTGACAGAAAAAATCACTCCGGCGTAATCTTTTTCGATCGATCAGCTGTGTTTACCGTTTCAGGTGTCATAGTTATGATGGTTAGATGGATAAATTAGTCCTCTAACACAGCCTAAAGCTTGACATGTCAGGGTTTTTCAGTATAGAAGCAACTAGGTTTAAGTGTCGGGAGTCACTGTGGGGAGTAACAGCTGTCATTTCATCCCTCTGCACATTGACAATGAGCCTGCCTGTCACTCTGTCGGTACCGCGATCACACTGTGTGTTACAGGATTAATTAAAACACACAACGTAACGTAAACAATGTGACTACATGTAGATAGTGCGGGAGGAGGGCAGACGTGGATCGGTGGACCAGGAGAACAGCTGCATAACATTTAGGCAGTAAAATAGAAGATTTTAAGCCGTCTGTTCACATGATCTCACTTTAATTCCAACACATTGGACTTAATATATATAAAAACTAAATAGATTAAATATGACCGACCCTTATAATGCCCCCGGGGTGCTTTTCAAAAGTATCTCCGGCCGTCGGCGGACGTCCCAGACCTGCAGTATGCGGACACAGCTAAGTTAGGCTACCTGATCAACTTTGCATCGCGCTGCTCTAAAAGCATACACAAGCCTGGAGGGTTACACATGGACGCAGTCTGGCTTTGTGATGAACGTCCAGCTGTGGAATCTACCAGCAAAAACCTGCTGTATCCTCTCTAGAAGGGTAAGTGTCGTATCATCCCAGTTAATGCAGTGTAGCATGGCTAACGTTAGCTCGTAGCTGTCCGGGGTGCTGTCAGGGTGCCGGGCCGGGAGCTCTCCCCGGTGCTGATCAGCCCGCGGCGGGTGCGGCGGTGCGCTGCGACCGGCTTTGGGTCAGCTTGGAAAGGCTGGAGGCGAAGGAGACTCACGGCTTATATGTTTGCCTCTTTCTTTTCTTTTGGTCACCGTCTTTCCTGCTTGTGTCATTTTGTGGAGCACAAAGAGCATAAAGCCGGCTTTTGTATGCTTGTAGAGTAGTTGATCAGGTAGCTGTGTCCGGATACTGCAGATCTAGGACGTCCTGTTCGGCAAAAATATTTTTGAAAAGCACCCCGGGGGCATTATAAGGGTCGGTAATATTTAATCCATTTCGTTTTTTTTATATTAAGTCCAATGTGTTGGAATTAAAGTGAGATCATGTGAACTCAGACGGTTTCGGCGCTTACAGTCAATGCTTCGGAGCTGGCCAGTTTCCTGCCAAAATGGCAGCTCGAACGTTGGAGATCACGTGGGGTCCGGAGCTCTATAGGGATTATGGCAATTGGCGAATTTGCCAAAATGTTGAAATATCCCTTTAAACTCTGCAGCTCTGGTGTCATAGTGAATAATGCGGGAACAACCTTGTTTAACCTTAATCTGCTGCTACCTGCTCGTTTACACATACTGTATGATACACATGTTTTATGTGTGTAATGTACACTGTGTTTTTTTTTTATGTAAATTATTTTGGGAAAGAGCAAAGATAAATTTCCACCATGGTGGAAAACAAACTGAACCAACCAACCTACCCACCCACCAACCCCTCACCAACCAGCAAACCTAACACCTGATTATCTAAGGAGGAAAGGCTTTTTCTTTAGCTCAGCGCTAAACTACACTCGGAAAAAAATAGTGAGCAAAATTATTAAATTAAAGCAGAAGTAAGCGGAATAACTCCATCGGCTGACAGGAAGTTAGCCAAAATGACCGGAATGCTTAATTCTGCTTTAAATTACTTCAAATGAGACAGATTATGCCCCTCACACATTAAAATATCCCAGGTGTCTTAAGACATGTCTTTCATCCTCTCTAAACAGCCCTGTTCAGAACGGCTGGTACCAGGTAGGGGTGGGGTTATGCAAATTTGAAAACTAGTTACATCATTAGAAGAAAATTGAGGGAACAGCTTGAGCTCTCTTATCCTCTCTGTGTGGACATGAATGGCTTTTTCAACAAATACAAACCAATAAAATGAATATATTAAAGGAGACCTATTCTGCCCCTTTTCCGCATATTAAAATAGTTCCCAGGTGTCTTAAAGACATGTCTGTGACATGCTTTGGTCAAAATCCCCCAAGGATCAAACATCCCATCACTCTTTTCATCCTCTCTAAACAGCCCTGTTCAGAACGGCTGGTTTCAGTGCCTGTCCCTTTAAATGCAAATGAACCACTGCTTGCCCCGCCCCTTCTACTGGTACCAGGTAGGGGTGGGGTTATGCAAATTAAAATTAGTTAGTTACATCACTGGAAGACAACTGAGGGAACAGCTCCTAAAACCACATGGATTTCAATTTAGGGAGCCTGAAAATTACAGATTTTTTTTGGTCAATTCTCACATATTGGAGGCCGAACGGTAAGACAAACACCCAAATATTTGTTAAAGAGCCTTCAAAATGTGATATTTCCATAATATGTCCCCTTTGACACATATCAGTTTTTTACTTGAAAATATTGTTTCACTAAATACAAAACAAGGCAGACAGGTGCATATAAGGACCTGAACAGGCAACCGAGTACAACAAAGGAAAACTCCTGCACACTGTCTTCACTTTCATATGGTTTTAATAAGGGTTATGAAGTTTGGGTCACAGGGACCTTCATCAGGTAATGTTACGGTGTGGACAGAGGGAGCATCTTGAATAGATTCAATAGGCCACGTGGGCCAATCAGAGCGCACACCGAGATGACATAGTCGAAACACGTAACAAACAACAATCAAAAATCACAGTAGGAGCATATAAATAGGCTACATGAATGGACAATGAAACAAATAGAGTCCATCAATGTAACTGTCAATACAGAACAGGCAAATAGGATTTAAAAGCAAGGGTAAGAGAATTATTTAAAAGATTATTATTTTTAAATGAAGACCCTGAGAGGAAACCAAGGAGAGGCAGGATGAGACAGACAGTATGGAGGTGAACATCTCATAAACAAACATTAAAATGAAGTTCATCATTTAGTGCCAACGGCCAAAGATCTTTTTGTCTTTGTTTGTTTTTTATTGTTGAGTGCACACACTGAGGTTTAGTGGAGGTTACACTGAAGTGTTCTGCTGATTGTATTCAGGCAACAAACATTAAGTGGTTCATTAGCCAAGATGAAGACACTCCTGCTGAACAAAATGAGTACAAACATTTATTATGAACTGTTCACTGCAGAACTTATTTTTGTGCAATAATGAATTCAGTCATACATTGAAACCACTAGTGTATATGTGATTGATCTTGATTGGTTGCTATATTATGGTATGGTAGGGGTATTTGCTCTGGCCTGCAGTGGGTTCTGTCTGTGTAAGAGCATTTTTTTCAGTGTGTGTGTGTGTGTTTGTGTGTGTGTGTCAGTAGCTGCGGCTGTATAAAGTGCAGAGCAGTGAGATGGAGCAGAGGATCCATTATGGATCTGACCTGGGGGGTCACACACACACACACACACACACACACACACTGAAGTGAGGGGAGGCTGACATCACTTTCCTCTCCATCACTCCGCCTGCTGGCTGCAACTATCTCTCTCTGATTTATCTCCTCTTACTAACAGTCTGTCTGTCAAATCCTTTCTCTGCGTTCGGTCATTTGCTCCTCTCTGATGTCATCCTCTGCTGCCGTTGCGCTGACTCTCATGATTATCCTGACTGGTGTTTGACCTTCTCCTGTGCTGTCGTTGAGCTTGTTGAAGTTGATGCCGCCTTTTGTTGGTGTTATGTAGCTGATAATCTTCTCTGAGGTGTCCTGCTTTGACACCAGACAATCTCCCTGAGTGGACATTGAGCTCTCTTATCCTCTCTGTGTGGACATGAATGGCTTTTTCAACAAATACAAACCAATAAAATGAATATATTAAAGGAGACCTATTCTGCCCCTTTTCCGCATATTAAAATACAGTTCCCAGGTGTCTTAAAGACATGTCTGTGACATGCTTTGGTCAAAATCCCCCAAGGATCAAACATCACAGCTCTTTTCATCCTCTCTAAACAGCCCTGTTCAGAACGGCTGCTTTCAGTGCCTGTCCCTTTAAATGCAAATGAACCACTGCTTGCCCCGCCCCTTCTACTGGTACCAGGTAGGGGTGGGGTTATGCAAATTAAAATTAGTTAGTTACATCACTGGAAGACAACTGAGGGAACAGCTCGTAAAACCACATGGATTTTAACCTAGAGAGCCTGAAAATTACAGATTTTATTTGTCAATTCTCACATTTTGGGGGCCAGAAGGCAAAACAAACACCTATAAGGAGCTTTCAAAAAGTGATCATTTCCATAATATGTCCCCTTTAACCTTCTACATACAGTATGTTAAGTAAAATATAATATTAATGATTTATTGACCAGACATTGAAATCATCGTACACAACATATTGTACCGTGTCAAAAGAGCTGTTTTTTTCAATAAAGTACAAAAATGTTCAGTTCAGATCTTCCTGCTCATTCCTGACAAAATGCCACAATAACTGTGTCATCTGAGTATTTCTGGATCAACACTCAGAGATGTGTTTAAAGTGCACTGACTCTCTTTCAGAGCCTGTAGATTCCTCTGTGGAGTCCTCACCTCCAACACTGTTAAAGACAGGAGCCCTGACTCCAGTGTTGGGGGAATAACAGCCTCAGTCTCAGGTTGTGAAGGAGAAGAAGCAGCTGAAGCGGTTGGAGAGAGAACAGGTGATGTAGAATAGATTGAACTCATTGGCTTTGTTCATATCATTACACCAGAAATGTCAGCTATCCCAAGAACAAACCTCCTCAAACACAGTTATTTATCCTTCTATAATGTCTGAATGTCTGAACACTGCCTTCTCATAAAGCTGACACACAAAACATAATGTCATTTAAAAGAAACAACTCAAGGAACATCTAATGCTGCTTGATACGTGATTGAAAAATATGGGTACGACTATGTGCCACTTTTACTTTTCTTGTTGTCATTCTTTTTCTTCTTCTCTCTTTCATGTAAGAGAAGGATTTGCTGTCACTGCAATCCTTCTTCAGTTTTTTAAGTTTATTAACTGTTTGGTCTGGTGTTCAAGTGAGCCAAGTTCGAAGATAAGAATTTCTTTACTTTATGAGCCCCCAAGAGAAATCCTTTGGTACAACTTGTTCTTTTTTGTCTCGCTTTATAGCTTTTCTTGAAATTCTGTACACGCCCAAATCACCACCAAACATTTTGTTTCTTCAGTGAACCACTGGAAATGATTTTTCTCCAGGTTGTCAGTCACTGCCTTCTCCTCCAGCTTGTCTTCACAGCCTAGAAGAAGACACACCCACTGATGATGTCACGGTTTGCAGGAAAGAGACAACTTTCTTTTTGGTTCCCTTGAGAACCGACTTTTCAGGTTCTTGCACCACCTCTCACTAAGTGTTTACTAACCTTAGTAAATGTGTAAGTGTTTACTAAATCAAGATTTAGTCATTACTAAATTACAATGGGTTGCACCAGTTTTACTAGGAATCACGTAGAGCTAGTAATTACTAAGTGTTTACTAAATATTTACACCTACCCTAGGGGTTGTGTTTACTAGTTACAGTTTGTCGATACAGGATCAAAACCAACTGAAAAAACTACAACAACTAGCTTATAACGGCTCATTTAGAGGTTTTACAAAACAGAGAACCTGCCGTTAGGAAAAGGGTTTTGAGAGACAGAGTCCACCCTTTAGATGTATATGATGACTTTGATATTTACTGTCGGTACTGTTTAAATACGCGACCACATAATGCGGATCGCGGACATGCTAACGTTAGCTGCGGCAATGAAGCACAGGTCTGAACGGGGCTCTACCTCCGTTGCTACGTTACTCCGCTATGGGGTCGATGCAGAATGTGGTTGGGGAAGCAATTCAAGTCTACAACGGTAGGTACTGTGTGTCGGCGGGTGCCGGCCGCCAGTGTGAGCACCTCAACCAGTAGTACGTGCAGCTGCCCGTGCAGCAGAAATACCACAACATTGCCGGCGGCTTCGAAATAAAAGCGCCCAGCTGTTCCTGTGTACATTCTGCTCCGCACGCTGATTGGGTAGCCAAGTTGTTGTCGTCACTTAATGTGACTTGTAATCTGCTAGTAACCACTTACGCATTTACTAGATACGGGATTGCATACACTGGTCTGGTGCAACCGAAATTAGTAAACAACTAGTTGCAAACTAGCTAGTAGGGTTTAGTAGCGGTTTAGTAATTACTAAATCCTGAATTTAGTAGAGAGATACGCCAAACTGGTGCAACCCCACCCTGAACCTGTTATTTTTTTATTCTGAGAGCCAGTGTGAAACCCCTAAGAGGGTATCATACTATATATGTACTTAGTGTAATCCTTCTATGTTTTGTTTTGTTATGTTTTTTGTTTTTTTTGTGATGGACCCTGGGAAGATTAGCTGACACTGAGGCGGATCCATAATAACAATGAACAACATCACCTCATGCTGGCTGACAGTTTTTCTCTTTACATCCAGTGATGGTCCTCCTCTTCTTCCTCTGTGCTGCAGCTTCCTCTCTCCTTTTCTTTTATACTCCTCCTTCACCTGCTTTAACCTCCTCTTCAGCAACAAAAACTAAATTAAATCCAAATCAAAACAGTTGCATGGAGGTTGAAATATTCCAGACAACTGCAATGTTTTGGATTTGTTCATGAACATGTTTTTTTTTTTTTTTTCGATCTCTGTATGTTCAATAAAAAATTAAATGTGAGAAAGACTCTGGGCCACTCAGTGGTGACGTGTGAAGACTTATCACCCACAAACAAATGTGCAAACTGATTTCCTAACGGTGTGCACTGAGGTTCGTTTGTTTCGAATGTGCAAAACAACACATGCTGTCCATTTACTGTTGTCTTAATGAATATGCAACATAAAGAGGCTCAGCCCTGGTGTGCACGAACACACATTGTGATTTACCGAGCCTGAACGTGAATATCAGTGACTGTGACTGCGTCTGGATAGAATACCTCTGAAAGGAAGGTGCTAATCAGCCCATCATTGTGCACAGATGGCTGCTGTTATTGTGGCGAAGAGGAGACCCAGGCACAATAAAGGGAACATTGAAGAATTTTCTCACTTGTTATCATTTTTGGAAACGACTGGAGGAAGAATAATTCAGACATATTGCCTATCACCAGAGGCAGTTAGGAAATACCTACCATGCCAAAAGTTCTTTTGCATTTCTGCATTCCCTCATGTCTGTGTCATCCCGGCTACTGTAGCTGTTAAAAGCCATGTTTCAGGTGCTGTCCTGAGCTATGCTACACTGAATGAAATCAAACATGATTCTTTTCTTTTTTTTATGTAGTTGATGGTTTTTGCAAGGCTGTGTGTCTCTGTCAGTGTGTTCTTCCCCTTGAACCGACTCATCAGGGCATTTAGCCACTGTCAGATGCTCAGTGCTGAACAGCTGCCATATGCGCCCAAGGATCCCACCTGAGAACTCCCGCCACATAATTCACAGACATTCACATTTTTTTTTCGTTCCTGCAACTTTTTGTTTCAAGCTTGTTTGTAGCGGAAGCTCCTCTTCCCAGTTCGTCAAATTTGGACGAACCAGGGTCTGTCCTCTTCCCAGTTCGTCCAAATTTGACGAACCGGGAAGAGGAGCTTCGAGAAGCTTCCGCTACAAACAAGCTTGAAAAATAGACTTATTTAATTTTTTTCAGGACAATTTCACATTTCGGGGCTTCAATACAAGACGGACATTACATACGAGCAGCATGGAGGTATTTGGATGTTTTTTGGTGTGTCTTTTTGTTACGAAGACAGTTGGTATCCATTTGCAACCATTATATGGACATGCACTGCTACACCGAGACCCCCTGTAACTCAGAGAAGCCATGGAGGACTCTGAAACTTCTCCCAGCCCTTAGTCGACATGAGGGTGAGTAGATAATGAGTGAAATTTCAATTTTGGGTGAACTATCCCTTTAACCTCATCTGTTGCTCTTGTTTTACCAAATGCATATATTCTCTGACAGATAATCTCCCATGTAGCATTTCTTCTTTGCTGAAGCTCAACAAAACACACAAAACATGTTGATGCTTCTGTTTTTTATCTGTGCTCATTGACGCAATTATTATATTATATAGACCTCTTCACAGCTTGTAAACAGTGTGATGTATTTTGGGGGGCGGGGCTTAGCTGGAGGCAAAACATCTCATGGTTAGCATGTTTTAATGGGCGGTCTTTTCAAGAATGGACGAGGAAAACACATATTTTAGTGAATCTGTTAGCAGACCCAACCTCCGAGACCATGAGTGTTAATTTAAAAAGTTGACTCCAAACCATCATATGTACAATAAATTCTCAAATAAAAGCTGAGTCTCAAACAGACACCGGCCGGGTCTATTTCTATTTTCTGCTAGTTCTTGTGAATGTACCAACCTTCTCAAAGCCCACAATTGTGCGTTTAAGCAGTTTCTAAGCTGCTTCAGTCCTGGTACAGTTCTCAAAGACCAGACCCGTTCCGATCGGCAGGTGTTGAAGCCTGGACCCGATGCGGCCCCGGACTCACATCACGAGCAGTAATTCTCGGCTGGGCCGCGGCAAAAAAAAGAAAGAAAAAGAAGCCTGTGGTCCGACACAACAGTTATTAGCCTAAATCTTTTCAACCTGAACCCGGTGTGTCCGGTTGTATTGTTCAGTCCGGCCCATTGAGAACTTGGACTGACAGAAAGAGCCGGAGGCTACAGTATGGCCGGTGGCAGAGCACACATCTATTTACAAGAAGTTTAATCAGTGCTTGGAAGTGAATGCTGCTCCAGATCCGACTCTTTCCTTCTATTCTTACTCTTATACCTATTATATACATACCATTTGTTCAAAATTAATTTAAAACCTGTCCCGTACACAGTAGACGCCTGTCTAAACAGTCGCTGGATCAGTTGTTTTGCCTCCAGCGAACGTCGTGACGTGACATGAAGGGGTCTATATAATATTATATTCTAGATCATTTGCTAAATGTACACCAACCACATGCATAATATGTTACAATGCTTTTGCAATTTAGTGCTGATCAATTGGGATCAAGGCCTATTTATTCCATGTATTCACAAATGTGGATAAAATGAGAGAAAGATTATGATGACTCAAATGCCCAAATATAGTGATAAAAGTTTAAAATAGTTCCCTTACATTCAGGCTCATCAGATAAGAGCAGCCAGTTGTTTTTTCTCGGCTCTCCTGATGTGAGTGGCACGGATCATCACAACAAAGTGAGATAGCAGCTTTGCAGTAGCTGGGAGGTCCAGAGTAAGGAGGCAGAGCTTTTACTCCAGGAAGTGGCGGGGCGCAGGAGGCAGGAGTGAGTGGCTAGCTCCTCTGGTAATGGACCGATGATTCTAAAGCACGCTGAAATGACCTTCATCCAGGTCCGGTGGCATGCAGCACATGAAGGGCACAGTGAGCTCTTTCTCCTGGTCTGGAGAGAGTTGAGTGGCCTGGCTCCGCCCACCTACGTATTTCTGCTCAAATTTCATTTCCCCTCAGTACTCCGCCTAGGATTGATAGGACGCTTTCATAGCTTTTCTGCTGCGTAGGATCTAAAGCCCAATCATTGAACAGAGGGAGTGGCTGAGAACAATGTGTAAGGGGTGGATAGTGAATTCAAGATTGAATAATAAATGTTTATGGATTATTTGCAGATTCTTACGATCGGGTGAGAGCACACTGTCAGTGAAGATAAAAAACAGAGGGCGCAGATGCCAATGCATGTACAAGGTTTATTTACAGTTTAAAATGTCAATCAGACCCAGTTGATAAAAACCCTCTAAAACAGCTGCAGTCCAGTTAAAAGGGTTAAAAAGCCAACAGGGGTAAAATCCATAAAACGAGCAGTCTCTGTTTAAAAAGGATTCAGCCAGACCGGGATGGCGAGTGGGATTTGAGGCGAGTGGGATTGGAGGGGAAACTCGTGTGCAACGCCTCATCCTTCTTTGGAGGGCCACCTGTAACACACGAGATCACTGCCAGTACACATGTTCAAAATGAGCAAAGCTCTCTTAGCGACCTCCACACCAGAACGTTACTAATATCCCCAAAAGGGTACTCACACACGAGGCAGAGCGTTAAAGCCCTGCCGCTGCGAGTGTTACACATCGTAACGTCTGGATTTCCTTTCGTCTCTTTCCTCGTCCGACTCGAATGTCCGGTCTCCCCGTGGCAACTTCTCCAGCCAAGCTCCTCTTTGTGTTCTGGTGCTCCGCGGTCTTTTGTTTCCGGTCTTTTTCCGGTCCGGGCCCTCCTCCTCCGCCGATGATTGGTCTGTAGGAGAACAGGAGAGCCTCGCAGGTGCAGTGCATTTCATCAAGATGGTGGGTTCACAGGCAGTGGGAAAACACAGTTAATATAACTAAAACACACAAGAGAATAAGAACATGCATAAAATCTCTACTAAAATATACACAACAAAACAATCAATAAAACCAGTCCCAATGCCCTGTGACAAATGACGTTGAGGTTATGTGCTAAAGTTTGAAGTTGTAGTTCAGTAATGGCGGCGGAGATGGAGAGATGGATGTTTGCGAAGCCATTAGTTCCATTGTGGTGACTTACATTTGTTGAGCTAAACCTGCTGCTGTCGTTGAAGGACATCTAGCACACACTCGCTTCGCTCTGCTCATTGCGGTGGCCCGATCTTAATTGTTTACAGCGCGCAGTGGCAGGATTGGTGCATGCTTTTTTTGCAAGTCCAAGTCAAGTCTCAAGTCTCTAAAAAATAAAAGTCTCCTGTCTCTTCTGGTTGTAATGACCCTTCTATCATCTGCTGCTACCCGGTCTACTAAGGATACTGCACAGCTATATCTAAGAGATTCAAAGCATTTACTGTATTATTATCACTCCTTTATCTATACAGTAGCCTATTGATTAGTTGTTTATTATATGATCACTTTAAACAGGATATTGCAATGCAATATGAAGAAAACACACTGCTTTCCTTTAAAGGAAACTGTATTCTGAGTCAAGAAATAATCAAGGCTGCTCTGCCCCTCTGCACTGGCCTTTTCTCTTTTTTTTTTGCTTTGTTGAATTCAGAAAACCCAGATGAACAACATGGAAAATGATTTAGGCTGTTAATTATAGGTCATTAGATCTGGGTGGTATAGCTCACATCTTTATGTGCAGCAAAACCTTTCTGGATCCGCATCGTTGTTATTATTTTTTTAATTAGCTCTGTCAACTCATGGGGGCGTGTCGACACGTACAGACTTCCATTCGAGCCTTCAGTCATATTTCGCAGCAAAAACATAAATAAACAGGAGGATTTAGCCTACAATAGCCTGATATGTGCCCGTTATTCAGCAGCTAGTCCCCGTGAAGGAAAGTTTCACAACAAACGGGCGTTGTGCATGTAGGCTATGGACGGTGCCGCTATTAAAAAGAAAAAAAAAGCCAGTTCACAGTCACCTGTCACTCACCCGCAGCTGACTGCGCTAGGAGCTCTGCTGTTCCTCTCTCTGTAGACACTGGTGTTTGGCTGCACTCTGTAGGAGTTCAATATGAAGATCTAACCTCCATCTGAATAACGTTACCGGTCATGTGGCGCTGCTCCGCTAGTGGTGTGTTAACGGCAAAACAAAAAAAAGAAAAAGAAAAAAAAAAGATTGTCGGTCGTCCTGTCAGGAGGGAGACACGAGCCAAAAAAAATAAAGATTGTTCACGAGTCTCAAAACACGAGTCCGAGTCGAGTCTGAAGTCTTTTGGGCACGAGTCCAAGTCAAGTCTGAAGTCTCTGTGGGTGCGACTTAAGTGCGACTCGAGTTCGAGTCGCAAACTCGAGTCCCCATCTCTGGTGCATGGCATACAGTATCAAAACTGAATGTTAGCGATTGGATAAAGGCAGATCCAATAGTTTTAAATTTCAACACAGGAAGTAAACGTTTCTCAATGGAGAGTGGCCAGTCTGTTTGCACAAATGACACTAAGTGCAAGAGACTGAGGTTAGTATGAGTTGAGGTTAGAGTCAGTTGGTCTATATACTGTAATGGTCATTCTGCATTCTACACATTGTTAAATAATGATCCTGACCATTAAATTCAGTTGACTCCAAAGCAACACACAACTGCAATACATGGAAGTGGAAGTGAGGCACTGTGATGAAGTGAGAGGGAGATGATGTGACCCATCACCAGTTTATTATTGCTCTTAACTCTTCACTGCCAGAGTTTTTTCCCTCAGTGTACAGCCAGTGCCAGCACATTTGAGGATTTCTACTACTTTTCAAACAGCCAAAGAATATGTTGTGCTATGGCTAGAATGACACAGAATATCTCAAATGTAAGGGGAGACTCTCTACTTTCACCGTAGCATGTTCCACTTTTTAGTTATCCTCATTTGAATACAGCATGTTTCATCCAAATTCAGCATTCTGTGAGGATAATTCTGAGGAAAAACAGGTTTAAAATGAAGGAGACATTTTCAAGCAGAACTCTCTTTTGAACCTTTTTATTTTTGACTATTTTTGACTTTGCTATGATTCTCTCTGTCTATGCGTCTGTCTGACTGCCTCTCTCTCAAATGACCTGAATAGGCTAACCTTTTTTTTTTTTTTTGGTGGGATGGTGGATCAAAGAAAAAATGTGCCTTTGCCTTTACGGGAAAAGACACGTTCCTGTTGTGAGAGAGCCAGTCTGTTTTGATTGATTACATGAAAACAAAGGGTTCAGCCAGGGTTCACAGGTTTGATGAGACACTTGTTTGCTATGGTTACGTGGGCCTGTGCATATTCTCATTTGTCCAGGTCATAGTATCTCAAAGGAGGTTAACCTACCTACATTGTATGATATTTTCCCATATTAACTATTGTTTCACAAATTGGTCTTTCACAGGAGCCACGACTCTTAGACCAATCAAACAAGTATACAAGAGAGCCCTCAAGGTACTCGACAAAAGAACACATTCGTATCATCACTGCAACATCCTGACAAAATATATTTTTTTTAGTTTCAACAATCTTAAGTTCTTTAAACATGTATGTGCGATCTACAAATCTCTAAACGGCCTGTACCCACCGCCCCTAAATGAGTATATAAAAAAACAACCAGAAAGGAATATAGGAACTAGAGCTACCACAAGAGGGGACTGTGAGGTACAATTCAGACGCACAACATTCTCTCAAAACATGTTATCAGTCCAAGGATGTCTAGAATGGAACAAGTTACCCATCAATATTAGAGAGTGTCCGACTTTTAGGACCTTTAAAGCACAACTTACAGACTGGATATTAGACAAACAAACTTGTGAGCACCTGTAAACATGTGTAACCCAAGTTAAAAATGTTCGCAGTTGTATGGCTATGGCCGGTGCGTGTGCAATGGTACAGCATTGTAGATATTATGTGCGAATGTTTGTGACCGGTATGTCTGAATTAATAGAGGTATAGTTATTATGTGCAAATGTTTATGGATGGTTCATGTGCAATAATAAGTCAGGGTGCGGTTGTGCAATACCTGCAGTGCTTGAGTGAGACCGGCAATGGAAACATGGATGGATAGATTGTTTAGTTGCTATAATATGTAGATAACATACCATGTCATTTTTTAATTTTTACTTTTACTTTAATCCGATGCACTATGCAATGCAATACACCTGGCACTTTAAACTGAGTGCACTTTAGGGCACCGTGCAATACAACTTGGTACCCATGTACTCCTGCACTTTAGCACCTGTCACTTTGGCCCAGCACTTTGCACTTTATTCCCAACTGTCCAGGTTCCATTGCTGGCCTGATTATCTGACCTGTTTTTTACCTTGTTGTCTGCTTCGTCATGTCGTGTATATAACTGTGTTCCCCTGTTACTGTATTGTTTTTATGTTCTGGGACTCCGGATGGAAATTAGCATCGATGCTACAATCCGGCACATTTACATGTTTCTTATATGTACATTGATGTGCGCTGTCCCAGTCAAATAAACAAATAAAGTAAAGTAAAGTAAAAGATAGTTCACCCAAAATTCAAATTTCACTCATTATCTACTCACCCTCATGTCGACTAAGAGCTGTGAGAATTTTCAGAGTCCTCCGTGGCTTCTCTGAGTTACGGGGGGGTCTGTGCAGCAGTATTTGTCCGTATAATGGTTGTGAATGGATAGGCTACCAACTTTCTTCGTCCAAAAAGACACACCAAAAAACATCCAAATACCTCCATACTGCTCGTCTGTTATGTCCCTCTTGTATTGAAGCCCCGACATGAGAAATTGTTCCGAAATAAATTCAATAAGTCTATATTTTAAGCTTGTTTGTAGCAGAAGCTCCCAGTGTCTCAGTTCACTGCTCTTCCTGTGTCACCGGCGGAATCATTTCTCATTTCGGGGCTTCAATACAAGAGGGACATTACAGACGAGCAGTATGGAGGTATTTGGATGTTTTTTGGTGTGTCTTTTTGGACGAAGAAAGTTGGTATCCATTGACAACCATTATATGGACAAATACTGCTGCGAGGACCCCCCCGTAACTCAGAGAAGCCACGGAGGACTCTGAAAATTCTCACAGCTCTTAGTCGACATGAGGGTGAGTAGATAATGAGTGAAATTTGAATTTTGGGTGAACTATCCCTTTAAAAAAAAAACTCGTTGAAACTCGTTTTTGGCACTGAATGAGTTAATAATGCAGAATAGTGAGGGGACGGTGTGTCTCATTCACCTGCAGAGATTCACAGCTGGTGTCCCTCTCTGACACTAAGAAACTCCACTCGTTCTCACACTTCATCCAGTATTAGTCATAGAAAATGCTGTACTTGCATAACATTTAACTAAACAGGATCATTTCTATCAAACCATTAGATCATTGTCCAATTCATAGCAAAAAAAAGCATGCAGTAGGCCTAGAAATGGTGTAACCCAGCTGGACATATCATATCAGCTTATCGGCAGCTATATAACTTTAATTAATAGGCAAAGATAAATGTTTCAAGGAGCAGGTGTGGAAGAACAGCTGAGTAGACAATGAAAATGTAAGAGCAAGTGCAGAAAAGACAAGAAACAGGAGGGAGAGGAGAGAACAGCTGGGGCGCCATGACTACAACAGCCCTGTTCAATGTCAGCGACAGAGCAACTGCTGACACCGACTAAACCAGGTTACAGTCATTAAGGACTTGAAGCTGTGAGTATACAGCTCTCCGCTGTGTTTCAAGAATCTGCCACACATCACAACCCACTGGCTAAATATTTACCACACAGCGCGGTGGCAGGGGATTCACAGGAGAGAAACTGATGAAGCACGGTCTCCACTGTTGCCTTGAAACCATGGCTTTGATGATCTTGGTTTGTCTGGATGGGATGTTCACAATCCTCTGGCTGCATGAGTGACAGTGAAGCTAGTAGCACCAGACCTGCTGGTTGTGTGTATACTTGGCTGTAGGTTTTAGCTGAAGGCCAGGTATTAAAGGGATAGTTCACCCAAAATTGAAATTTCACTCATTGTCTGCTCACCCTCATGTCGACTAAGGGCTGGGAGAAGTTTCAGAGTCCTCCGTGGCTTCTCTGAGTTACAGGGGGTCTCGGCGTAGCAGTGCATGACCATATAACGGTTGCAAATGGATACCAACTGTCTTCGTAACAAAAAGACACACCAAAAAACATACAAATACCTCCATGCTGCTCGTATGTAATGTCCATCTTGTATTGAAGCCCCGAAATGCGAAATTGTCCCCGAAATAAATTAAATAAGTCTATTTTTCAAGCTTGTTTGTAGCGGAAGCTCCTCTTCCTGGTCCATCAAATTTGGACAAACCAGGGTCGTCCAAATTTGATGAACCGGGAAGAGGAGCTTTGAGAAGCTTCCGCTACAAAACAAGCTTGAAATATAGACTTATTTAAATTTTTTTGGGACAATTTCGCATTTCGGGGCTTCAATACAAGACGGACATTACATATGAGCAGCATGGAGGTATTTGGATGTTTTTTGTTGTGTCTTTTTGTCACGAAGACAGTTGGTATCCATTTGCAACCGTTATATGGACATGCACTGCTACTCCGAGACCCCCTGTAACTCAGAGAAGCCACGGAGGACTCTGAAACTTCTCCCAGCCCTTAGTCGACATGAGAGTGAGTAGATAATGAGTGAGATTTCAATTTTGGGTGAACTACCCCTTTAACATTAGCCAGGAAAAGCCTCAGGGATGTAATCAGGGCTGTGTCCACAGACGGTATTATCAGGAAAACTGAAGTGGCTGAACGTGATTCATCAACACTTATTCTTGAACGTTTTCCTCTAGTAGGGTCTTTTGCAACATTTTAAAAACCACAGGCATGTTCATGTGTGCTGTTATTGCAATTATAGTTGGTAACCATAGCAACACTGGAATGGGTCAAGCCAATGGAGGACCATAGAGGAGTGGAGTACATACTCAACCTACAGGATTTGCCTTTAATAGGAAGCAACGTTATGAGAGGAGGGACAGTATAGTGGTTATATAGTGGTAGTGGTAGTGCTTTTTATTGGCCCATTGATCTGGGGGTGGAGCTCCAAGGAGGCTGCATTAGAAGGAGGAAGTCAGGTCCCACTCCCTGGAGGCCATGGGAAGAAGACATGCAGTAACACAAGTTCAGCAGTGTCTATAGCAGAAGGTGATTAAGGCAGTGGCATGAAACTGACTGTATTTACCATCTGGTGGTTGTAAACTTGTGAAGACATGTGGAACCTTGGCAAAGAGGGATTTGAATGGTGAGAACCAGGGGCCGTATTCATCAAAAAAGAACACTGCTGAGAGTTGACTTTTGAGTATGTTGCAGGTCCCACACACAGGACCCATCTATTTAAAGAAAAACCAGGACCAGAACATGTCAGGTTGTTGCTCTGTTTATCTCCTGTCGCAGAGTAACACTTTATTAACAACTTTTCCAGTGTTACCCATAATGAACATATGCAAGTGTACAGAATGACAGTCTCTTGGTCTCCATTTTACATGAGGGAAGTCACACATACACAATACCTGGCCGCCGATCCACTACAATGGGACAATAAACCGATATATATTCTCAAATCACACTCACACTTCATCACAATGCAATAAAACACAATTTCACAACTCTTGTGTATGTGGTTTTGCACAATACTAACCTATTTAAAGAAAAACCAGGACCAGAACATGTCATGTTGTTGCTCTGTTTATCTCCTGTCGCAGAGTAACCCGGAAGCCGACAAGAGCAAAAAAGGAAGGCTATGTTGCTCTATTGCCTCCTACTGGCACTGTCTGGTCAAGCAGTGAGTCTCCACTGACTAATTACAGTTCTTTTTAAACTTGAACTTAATTTTACAGCATGAATTATAGTGTTCTTCTGAACATATACAAACAACAAACATGTGACCACATATTTGTGTGTGTCACAAGTTTAAAAAAATCTTGGCTAAAAGCTGCACTTAAAAGTTAGTTATCAAGCATTGTACTCTTGTAGCGAAGTGTAGGACTGAATCTTGAAAGGATAGTTCAACATTTTGGCAAATTGGCCCATTGCCATAATCCCTATAGTTTTAGGAGTAGGTTCTTTACCTTTAATTGTCGGTGCAAGCTATTTTTAGAACGGCGGAGCAGAGCCGTGAGCTGCTCAGAGCTACGCTACGGAGGCTAATGGGATTTCTTGGTTTTCCTCATCAAATACGCAATCCAACAACTCCAAAACGCTCTGGTGGACAAGTTGTGACCTGCACATTCACCACGCTATGAGATAATAACGGAACGTTACGAGACAGAGTTGTTTTAGAGGAAAATGCAGAGACTGCTTGCAGAAAAACTGCTCCAGACGGGAAAGCGCATCAGCGGTTTTACATGAATTTACCTCTAAAACAACTTGTAAACGTTCCATTATTATCTCATAGTGGGTGAATGTGCAGCTCACAACTTGTCCACCAGAGCGTTTTGGATTTGTTGGATTGTGTAATTGATGAATCTGTCACTCCAAGACTCCCAGATAAATACAGCAGGACAGGCAGCCATGCAACTCCCAGATATCAGCATCCATAGTGGACTTGCAGAAACACTGACTGATGAGGGACCACAAACTGCCTCCTTGGGTGATATTCTGGAAAAGTGGAGAACCTGAGAGCAAATATGAGCTGGGTCCAAAATGTCACAGGGGTGACATAGACAGCTGGGTAGTTGGGGTGCAGGGATGGAGCTTGTATGGCAGGTACTGTAGGAGCAGGCGAAGCTGAACAGAGCCCATGTAGCCTGGCAGGAGTTAGGATTCCATCCAGACAGTGCCTCCTCTCCCCTGAGGATTAATGTTTCACAGCTCCTGATTTCCAACGTTACAGCTTTTCTAGCAGGGGAAGAGGCCTTGGAGGAAAGAAAGTTACAGAGCCGGCCAGTTTCTGGTCCTTTAGTGGAGCGTTGGGATAGGAAAGTCCTGGTGCAAATACTCTGCTTACAAACTATTTTTTTTCACTATACTGTTAACTCCTCAGATGATCTTTACCATTGTACTTTATAGTAATTATGGTCGTTAATATTTCTGCTGTATAGTATACTTATACTTATAATTGTGTGCTGAGCCAATTGCAATGAAATTGTGTTCTGTTACATTGGAAGAGTTCATTTGCAAAAGCAGATCAATGCCATTTCGAAAAAAATGAGCTGAGGCTTTGTAATTATTCTTTGCATAGTGTTGTTTTCAATAAAACTTTTTTTTTTTTTTTTTATATGTCTGTTTTGTTACATCTCAAAGTCACTCAACTTTGCTTTGACTGATATCACCTTATGTAAATAAAAAATGAAGATTCTAGAATTTTTTAAAAACGGAGTTATCTGCTTTTGCAAATTCACTCTTCATTAGGTCTAAGGTCAAAATTAGAGTTGGAGTAAGGTTAGGGCTTAGGTGAACTGACTAATACTTTAGCCACTCATGACAGGGCTGTATTAACTTTTTATAGCAGTGGTGCTACAGAGGCTCACAGTCTTGTAGCCCAAGGAAAAAACAAAAAAACAAAAAAACATTTTGCACGACAGATAAAACACATGTTATATCTGTAAAACCTGCCACAAATAGTGCACTTCATCATTTACACAGGTTGTTCCTGCAGGGGACAATAATGTTATCCACTTGAAACTTCAACAAAAACTGTTTTCAGACAAACATTTTCTTGTTGATAAGAAATAATGTCCAGCTGGGTGAAAATAGTGGCCAGCTGGGGACAAGTGGGTGGGATGCAATGTGTTAATCACAGATTCACAAGGCTGTAGTCCTTCTACATGTATTTATCTATTTAATTTTCCTTTTAAAGATGGCAATGCTTCTAAATAAAATGATAGATTGGATTTGTTAATAAATGCAGTGGTAGAGAAGAAGCAGCAGACCACTGTGGGCCGTTATCACTGTCAGAAATGTGGATTTTTGCTTCATGGCCAACTAAGCTAAACAGTTAGATGACATTCAGCTGCTGTGACCATGTGACTGTGGACAGAGAGAGCCCATTAAAAGATCTTCCTCTACATGTTCATGTTTCTGCAGGATGAACAGGTGTTGATGAGGTTTTTGGCTTTTTACCTGCAGGTTTTAATTGCACTTATACACACATACACAGGGACAGAGAGCTTCTGCTACATGACAAATGAGCCTGATTAAAATGGTAAAAACACAATAACACAGTGTCAAGTTAGAAATCAGCGTTTCTCCGACAGACACCTCAGGAGGGGAAGAGGAGCCGGATGGAGATTCGTTAATGTCCAGCTCAGAGAAAACCCTGTTAATTGTCATCTCTTGTCATCTCCCAGCTCACAGACTAACCAAGCGTGCTCTAGTCTCACCAGAGAAATTGTACCTGCAGCAGTGGAATTGTAGACATTAGTGTTGGATGTGTGTACTCCAGGCAGGCGGTGCAATCAAAGAATGACAGACTACAACTACAATCTACTTTAGCAATGTGTCATTGATTGATGATACACACAAACACAAACATAGACCTCTTTTTCTTTCACGATGGTCTTCATGTCAGATTCAACGATCACTGTGACATAAATTCTTGCCGTGTCTTGGTCGAGAGACTGGCAACACTACAAGTATCACCCTGACCAATTGTTGTTCAAGACCAATCACGACCCTGCGTGACCTCATAGGCCGTCGGGGAGGCGTCACAGCAAACTGTCAATCATGGATACTGTAGCGCTGTGTGTGATAGTGGTCTTTTGCTCTGACATGAAAAATAAACGGAAGATAAAATGATTGAGGAGCCGTTCCTGGGTCTAAGGCCGCGTTCAGACTGCCAGCCAAAATCCGATTTTTAGCCCATCCAGATTGGAACTGGATGGCTCTTTTTAAGTCTGAACAGTCCCAAATCACATGAAATCCGATTTTTGCAAAACGGATCGAAACCACCTCCAGGAGGTAGTTTCAAATCGCATTTGGACAGATGCGTCTCAGTCTGAACAGCTCCAAACACTCAGATCGGTTTTGACTGTCCGTGACGTCACTCTCCGCGGCGCTGTCACTGTGTTACAGGTCCCGTATGGTCCCGTGAGCTGCAGTTAAATATCAATTTCCTTCTTATTACTTTTCTTTTATGCAAACTACCGTGTTGTCGGCGACAGGAGTGACGGGGGAGCTCTGAGGTGCTGGAGTTTCCCGTCTCTGTGGCTGCACACACACACACACACACACACACACACACACACACACACACACACACACACACACACACACACACACCAGTCTCTGGTACACGTACACACACACAGACACACCAGGCGCGCTGAGGTTGAAACTAGCGGGGTAGTGCGGCTGCAGCACCGGGCGGATCACTGTGCAGCAGCTGATCTGCCCGGTGCTGCAGCCGCCGCGTCCAGGAGGCATCGCCTGTCACATACGGCGTAGCCTCCGCTCCGACGTCGTTGCTACAGCAACCTGTCAGATGGGTCAATAATGTGGCCCAGTCTGAACAGAGACAAATGCGATTTGGACACTTGCTAAAAACAGTGTGGACAGTCAGCCCTAAAAATCGGATATGAAAAAGAATCAGATTTGAATCAGATATGCCTGCAGTCTGAACGCGGCCTAACTAACATGTTACTGTAGGTCGCTTTCACACTAGCCTCGTTTGGTCCGGACTTTAGGACTTTTCAGTTTGGTCCGAACCAAAGTTTCATGTGTGAACACTCCCCCGGACCACGGCCCGGACTTTTGTCAGACCAAACAAGCGGACCATGGTCCCCCAAAAAAGTCAGGACTCGGTCCGGTTCGAAGTGAACCATGGTCCGGTTCGCTTCAGGTGAGAACGTAATCGGACTTTTAATAGGACCAAATACAGGAAGCAAACCAAAACAGCAGTGTTTCCCATATTAAATTACGTCAACCATGAATAGATTTTTCGGCTTTTGGCTCGACCAACGCAATATCGTTTCATTCATTCATGTCCGCATAGTGCTTTTTCTCCGTTATTGCCATTCACACACACACACAAACACACACAGAGACAGAGAGAGAAAGAGGTGTGCATGCAGGACAGCAGGGCGCGGTGAAAGCCTGCCACAGTCTCCTTGCAAAGGAGAACTGTCAAAGCTGCTGTTTCCCATTGTTGATGAATAGGAAAAAAATGACAGAAAGTGATTTTCCCTCACAAATTTTCTGACCAATAGCTGAACGACCTGTAGACCGCATGTCATTTGTTTACAAAAAAGGTGCGTTTTGACAAAGGACAGTGTGAACACAGACTGGACCAAAACTTCCCGTGGTCCGGACTTTCAGGTGTGAAAGTGAGAAAGTGACCTGTTGTGTGGATTATTCTGATAGATATTCTTAGATTAACGCTATTACATGAGTGTAATTTTCATCTGTATTTGATTATACATCCATTCATTCTGAGTTTCTGTTTGTATGCAGTTTTACAAAAAGACTTCCATAAAAATGCCTTACACTGGATTCCCATCTTCGGTGTTTTTATTGGAAAATTGTTTACCTCACTGTCTACACCACTCTCTCATTTCAACACATGGTTAGGGCAGAAGAGGGCACGACGCTGGAAAAGTGTCGGCCATGACGAAATCGTGTCAAAATCGGTCTGAAATCGTGCAGTCTGAACCCGGCTTAACACTCCAAACAAGCTAGTGAAGGCACCATGGGAGAGGAATGAGCAACATTGATGAGACCGGTGTCTGCTGGGATGCTGCCTCTCTCTGTGCTGCTCCTGGAGACTGTTCCCTTGGGTAATTCCTGTGCAGCCAGGTAGTCAGCTAACCCCGTGAGAATAGGTGTCACACAGAGCAGGTTCATTCCACATGTCCGGAAGGTCCTACAGTAATCTGCCTCCCCGTCTGTCTCCCTGACCCCTCAGCGCCTCTCTCCAGGGGGCAGTGTGGTCAAACACCTCCCTCAGCTCAGACTAGAAACAGCTTGACTGGTGAACAAATGGGGGACTGACTACCTCTCTTCTCTCTCCCTCTCTCTGCACTGCCACAGTCTGGTTTGGCTGGAAAGCAGGGGTGGTGATGTAGGGTCATGGCTCTGGCTTGAAGACGAGCAAATACTGGATCAGGAATGTTCTACAGGCTCCTGGTTCAGCATTCAGGCAGCAACAGACAAGTTCAGAAGTGGAAACCACAGGACTTTAATCAGCAGCTTCACCAATTTGTTGAGCAACGTTTCGAGCAGGAACCAAGTTGATGGGGTCAACTGAGGTGGATTAGTAGGCTATGTGCCAAGAGTGAGAAATGGTCATTCCCTGGTATCTGAAATGGCAGCACCATAGAGAAGAGCTTTTGACAGCTTTTCATCTCAAAGGTCTGAACATGAACATGAGGTTCAGCAAACATGAAGTTGATTGGACAAAGTCCCTCGGAGGATTCATACAAATATCATGTGTAGAAATGGCCAAAAAAACACGCCAAAATTGGCCACTCAAATCAAAATGGCCGACTTCTTTCTTTGTTTAAGACCATATTGCCAGAGACTTTTAATACATCTTGTCATGCTCTATATCATGAGTTGACAACCTTTTATCACCATGGACTGGTCACCAGTGGACAATTTGGCGACGGCCCACAGTCGGAAGGTGAGGGGGCACGATTGTAGACGGTCACATGGTTTTCCGTTACGTTTTTAATCCAAAAAACACATCACTTTCCTGGTGATGTGTGTTCTGTCCTGTCTTGTCTCTTGTTTATTTCCTTTTTTATTTTGGTGAGCTGTCTATGTCATCCCCCTCTTCCTGTTGAGTCAGATCAGATCACATCAGCCCAGTTCTTAAGACCTTACACTGGCTCCCAGTCAGCTACAGAATAGATTTTAAAGTTCTGCTACTGGTTTACAAATCACTGAATGGTTTAGGTCCAGAATACATGAATGACATGTTAGTAGAGTATAAACCCAGTAGAGCTCTGAGATCTACTGACTCAGGTCAGATAGTGGAGCTCAGAGTTCAGACCAGACATGGTGAAGCAGCATTTAGCTGTGATGCTGCAACAACTGGAACAAACTACCAGCAGAACTGAGATCAGCCCCAACTGTAAGCACTTTTAAATCCAGGTTAAAAACATTTCTCTTTTCATGTGCTTATAGCTGAGCTCTTTTTAAGAACTTTTAACTTTATCTATTTTCTTTTCTTTTACTTTTTTATTCTTCTTTGCTCCTGCTTTTAACTGTTTTATTTTTCTTTTTTTTATGCTTTTTTATGCTGTTCTTTAAAAAAAAAAAAAAAGTTTTGTCTTTATGTAAAGAACATTGAGTTGCCTTGGTATGAAATGCGCTATATAAATAAAGATGCTTTGCCTTGAGTTTCCTGTCTGTGATTACCTTGATGTTTCAATCTCACCTGTGTGTCATTGTCTCCCCACTCCTTGTGTTCTTAAGCTGTGCTCTCCCACCCCTCTTTGCCAGATCGTCTTGTGTGTTTCAGTGAGCGTTTCCAGCCTTTCTTTGTGTATTCCTTGACCTCTGAGATTTTGACCCGGTTTCTGTGTGACAACAAGTTTAGCCAAGTGTTGATACCTCTGCCTGTTATTGGACTGCTCTTCTGGTTTCGACTCTGGTAATAAACTGACTTGCCTCCTGCCACTCGTTTGTCTGTGCCTCTGCTTTGTGGGTCCTCCTGCTCTGATCGTTAAAATGTGGACCTTCCTGTCAACTGTGCAGTGCTGAAAGGAGGGGGAAGAGGCACAAAAGTTCCCAAATAAAACAACTGGAAGTGTAAATTAGACAAAACAAACAATATATTTTTTCATTCTCTCTCTGCGGCCCTGTACCAAATGATCCATGGCCCCCTATTGGTCCCAGGCCCGGTGGTTGGGAACCTCTGCTCTACTGTATATCTCTACGGATTTTGCCTACTCCAAATAAAACCCTATGGGGAGGGGGTTTTGAAAATTTCAAGGGGCAGTATTGAGGCATTTTGCCCCGCCCATGTGTGAGAGCCCTATCAGCTGGGAATAGCTGTTATTCCTCACATGGAAAGAGTCTGGTTCTCTCACTGATGGAACCCAGCATTGTGATGATGGCAAAGGGAAATCTCCTGCAGACCTCCAGCTGGTTGGGAGAGCTGTTGCTCACGGTGGTAAATGATGTTGCCCGTGGGACCTGAGCTGGCTGAGTCGTTATTGATTGTACTATCATGACTCAGGATTGGGAGGACTGAAATGCACCACTCAGCAACAACAATAACAGTTCAAACAGTCACTGTTATTCAGGCTGGGCAGACAATAGCAGCCAGGAGGCATTAGTGAAGCCAGGGTGTGGGAAAGAGCGCTGAAACATGGAAAACCAGACCATGGGCACACAGAGCTGGACATGACATACAAAGAGTCACTGAATACAAATATTTAGGCATCTGGCTGGATCAAAAACTTACATATAAATATCATATCGACAACCTTGCAGTTAGATTAAAACAAAAACTTGGATATTTCTATAGAAACAAATCTAACTTTCCAATTAATTTATAGAAAGCGTATAACAGAGGACGTTTTGATGCCTGTTCTGGATTACGGTGATGTCATCTACAAGCATGCATCTGCTTCTATTCTTGCCTCACTCGACTCATTATACCACTCTGCTCTCAGATTTATCACCGGATCCACTTATTCTACCCATCACTGCATACTGTATAAGAAAGTAGGATGGGCTCCTTTATCAATCAGAAGAGACATACATTACTACCTTTTTATCTATAAAGCTTTAACTGGCTTCACACCAACATATCTTAGTAATTTATTGAACTGGCCATCTCAAATTTATCCAACTCGCTCAAATGATTATCTAACACTCCAGGTTCCTCGGACGGACTCAGCTTTCGGTAGAACTGCATTCAGTTTTTCTGCTGCTCATGCCTGGAACTCTCTTCAACGATCTCTGAAAATGAATTCATTTGTTACCCCAGGCCAGTTTAAAAACATGATCATAAATATGCATACTTTTGAATGCAATTGTTTTAAAAAATCCTAAAAAAATTGTTGATAATGTCTGATCGTATTGCTGCTGATGTATTTTTATGATCACTGTATTTGTTATATGATTGCTATTGATTTGATGTGCTCTCGACGTCATTGGAAATGAGGGTTTACCCTCAATGGCTTTCGAGCTCTAAGGTTAAAGAAAAGAAAAGAAAAAAAGAGCTGGGTTTTTATAAGAACACCCCTGTCTGTTGTCAACAATAACATTGTAAAATATCTTCATCTACACCAGGCACATCCAAACTTTTCCACAAAAGGCCGGTGTGGCAGCAGGTTTTCATTTCCCAACCAAGCAGCAGCAGCAAGCCAGACCTGACTCATTTAATCAACTGATCTCTGTCTTCAGAAAGCTGATTGGTCAAACTGTGTGCTCTTGGTTGGTTTAGTCTGGGGCTGTTGACTGGCTGTTTCGGTAGGAAACGGATCCAGGGCGAGAGAGACACGCCTTTTCCGTCAAAATAAAAGCACCGAGCTAATAAAATGCAGTAAAACTCTTTAATTTAAGGAATATAATTTACAAGAAAGTCCCTGAGCCATTAAGTTAACATTTTGCTTTTATTGTATTACAAGTTAATGTTTATTTCATAAGTTCTATGTTGGTGAATACTTTTATTTTGGTGAATTTGGTGATTTCGGTATCCGCTACAGACAGGAACCAGAATGCAGACGAAATTCGGAGGTAACAGACACCAGGCTCTTCGCTTGTCTGAAGAGCCTGGTGACGCGAGGCTACTGTATGGTTGGTTAGAACAAAGACCTGCAACCACACAGCCCTTTGTGGAATAGTTTGGACATGCCTGCTCTACACAACCCGGACAAATACACACTGGAGTGCTATCTATGTAGGATCTCACAGGTCGCAATGCTTTTTATGTCACAGGGTGATGATTGGGAACCCAAAACTCAATTTTCCCCTGTGCCACCTGAGTTTTTCCAAATCAACACTTTAGCCAGAAAAAAGTGTTAGCAGTGACCTAAAACTGAGTTTTCATGTGAATGAAAGGTGAAAATACATGAGTTACAGTTTTTTTCAGATAACCTGCCAGATGTGTACATGGGCCCAGATAAAAAGGCAAAAGCAGCAGGTAAAACATGCTGGAGCCATGGAACTTTAGCTCCATTGAACAAGAACTGTACAACTGTTACTTCTGACTGTGCAACTGAATAAGCATGAATTCTATATAAAGTTTACCAGCACTGTGACCTTTAATTAGGATAAATGTATTACTGGCATAAACTGGCATCACATTAATGGCTGTTGTCTGTAGCAAGCTGATGAAACATTTACAGAAACAATGATAAATTGGACTGAATTATGTTTGGTCAACACATAAATGAAGAAATAGACCACACAACCACAACTATGCTGACCAACAACACTGAGATCATGGCCTCTAGTTTAAAGGAGACATATTCTGCCCCTTTTCCATAAATGAAAATAGTTCCCAGGTGTCTTAAAGACATGTCTGTGACATGCTTTGGTCAAAATCCCCCAAGGATCAAACATCACAGCTCTTTTCATCCTCTCTAAACAGCCCTGTTCAGAACGGCTGCTTTCAGTGTCTGTCCCTTTAAATTCATGAGCCACTGCTAGTTCTGCCCCACTAAGTGGTGTTATTTTGCAAATTTGAAAACGAATTACATCATTGTATGTCAACTGAGGGAACAGCTCGTAAAACCACATGGATTTTAACCTATGAGCCTTTAAAGGGACAACGAGGAGTTTTGGAAAAGCAAAGTGTTTTCACACTACATTTATGAGCCTCCGTGCACCGTGAAATTCTTTGACCGGCGCAAGACAGACTCATGTTTTCATTCATCAAGAATTAAAGTCAGAGGTTCGAAGAGGTTCAGATACCGTCGTAGTTCTGACCATAAACGGCGATTCAGCAGCGTTATTCTCATGACTCGCCACGAAACCGAAAGTAAGGAAACCGCCACCACTAATAATAACAAAATAACGATAGAGACAAAACGATATATTTATTGAAAATGGGCCCATTAACAAGTGGTAACGTAGATTCATCCACATTAATATGAGACTTTTTTATTGTTGCGGAATTTTTCGTTCTGCCGATGGAGAAACTCCTCATTGTCCCTTTAAATTACATTTAATTACATTGTCAATTCTCACATTTTGGGGGCCAGAAGGCAAGACAAACACCAAAATATATGTTAAAGAGCCTTCAAAAAGTAATATTTCCATAATATGTCCCCTCTAATGAAAGTACAGCAACACTCAATGATATTTTAGAGAGTAGTATTCGTTTCCTCAGCAGTTTGCTGTTTCATCACAAAAAGCCAGTTCCATAGAGAAACAGTGTGGAGGAGCCTGAGTGGTCAGAGCACTGACCTCCACACAGTGCAACGCCCAACCAGCCAACAACATCAGAGCTGCTCCTCACTAATGCTTTGAATAGGAAGGAATCACTGCAGGGGGGGTTCTTCATATTAAAACCTTTCACAAGCATCACATTTGGCTTTGAATCTGCTCATGTAGTGTCTCAGTGATTTCCTATTTAATTAGTAAATAACCACAGGGCAGTTAACTGTGTTACAATGGTCTGATATGCACGTTCCCTCATCCTGCCTCTGTACCGGAGTCTCATTTATTTTCCTCTTTCCATTTCTTCACACTGTCTCTCTCTTTTTCTATGTGTGTGTGTGTGTGTGTGTGTGTGTGTGTGTGTGTGTGTGTGTGTGTGTGTGTGTGTGTGTGTGTGTGAAGCTGTTTCCCAGTCTCTCCACGTGCGTCTCATCCGCAGCAGCCGGCTGTTCGATGAGAACATTCAGCTAAATGTCTGATCGATAGGCGCTGGCAGAGCTCCCTGCCGCTGCCACCAGAATACTGAGGGGAAGACAGAGGGGGAGGGGAGAGGAGGGGAGGGGAGGAGGGGGGGCTGGGCTCCTGAGCCTGTGACACAGTATGAGTGAGTGGATATATATTTGTTTATATTGGGCTCTGTAGCCGGTGACTCCACGTTACACATGCTAAATCAGCCTGATATATATTAGAACATCACCTTCACCTCTCCATCCTCATGATCTGTCTGAGATCTGAGTGTTTTATGTCGAGCTGCCGTGTGATAATAGAGACGACTTGTTTATTTTACATTCACTGCTTTGGCTTTTTCTCCACATCCAGCTTCCCCCAGCTGCGCGTCTCCTCTCAACGTCCACGCCAATATAAAATATGACCTCCTCCTCCTCCTCGTGTCGTCGGCGCAAGGTGTTCTTCTTAATAACAGCAACAAACCACCTGCACACACTCTCCTGAAGGACTTTGTTCCTTTCTCTCTGAGGAATGACTACTGTCTGTTTCCTCCTCTTTCACTCTGCCAATGAGGAAAAAAAAGAAAAAAAAAACAATTTCAAGGAACAGAAGAACTCCTGCAGACATCCCACAGATGTATTTTCACCATCAGCCTGCTCCACAGTGTGTGGATGGTTCTCCGGCTGCTTTGGATTATGCATCCGGACCACACTGGAAAAAAATGAAATAGAACATTTCTCCTTGTAGGTTTGTGTCTCACCACATTAAATTCAACACATTCAACAAATCCTCATTTTTTCATTAGCTACTATGCTCTTCAACAAGACCTATCTCTGTTATACTGTATGTAAGTCAGTTATAGAATATTGGTAAAATAAAATGAAAACCTTGTTCAATGAAATATGTTGCGAATTTTGCAACACTTACATTTTGCTGTTGCTCTATCCAAGGATATCTTCTCTGCTCAGCAGCAACAAGTCTGTGGACTCCAGGGTACTGGACATATTTTGTTGAATTTTTGAAATGAAAAGAAGTAAATCAAACCTCTGCAGCAAATCCTGCAGAGTCTGTTTACCCCTCTACTTCTCCTTGGAGCTTTTATTGACTGGTTGGAACTTGCAGGACAGTCAAGTAAATTTCATGTGAACTGATACTGTTGCTGAAAATATTGGCTGCGTTTGTTTTTCTATAGATGCAGAAGTTTCGGTGGATGTTTGCTACTGGACGAATGTAATTCCTCTGGGACCGATGGGGGCAGTGTGAGGAGTCAGACAACAAACAGACCTCAGATCTGTTCTCAGAGTTTGGGCTCAGTGAGTTTCAGTTTACTTCCTATGAACAACATGGTGATGTCCTCAAACGTTACTTGGCTCGATGATGAACTGTGGAAGTCAGGACGAGATCTGTTGAGCAGGAGGAACCAGACTCCCATATGACTGTGCAGGAGCTGCAGGAAGGTTTAACTGACCCAGGAGCAGCGGTGAACCATCAGCGTGCAGCAGTGACTCAGAGGCAGGGTACTGGGCATATATACTGTAGGAGTCATCACAAGGAAACACTGACGTCAAACCCTAAGACGGCTTTTGTTTAATGTGCTGAGGGAGTGAGGGATCTGACTCACTCCTTCTCACTTTGCAACAGTCAGTAGACTGTAGACTGTATGCCATTTGCTGCTAGGTGGACAAAGTTTTGTGTACAACCAGTGGCAGCTCGTCAATAGGGGGCGCTATAGGTCGCCAGCCCACCAAGATTTTAAAAAATAAGATAAAATCAATTAATAAATAAATAATCATAAAATAGTTAGACAACATTCAATAAACAAAAAATAAATAAATAAATTTGGGTAACACTTTATTTGATGCCTCTCTGTAACGCATTATAACCATACTTATAATGAGTTCTAATGATGTTATAGCACTGTATAACTATAGTTATAAACACTCATAAATGATCATAATGCTTTATAACAATAATCATAACACACTATAAAGAATTTTATCACGACTTATTAGGTAATACGTTATAATAGTTAGTAACTCGCTGACAATGCTCACATCAATGATGCATTATAAATATAGTTGGTGGCTTATAAACGTGTATATGTATCATTATAAAGACTCATCAATTATCATAAGGCTTTATGATAAAAGACATCATAGATAGAGCATTTTATAATGGCTTATGAGGTCAAGTATTATAATAGAGTTATAATGCTCTAATATTGTTATAAAGCCTTATGATAATTTATGAGTGCATATATTTATAATGCATTATCGATGTGAGCATTGTCAGCGAGTTACTAACAATTATAACGTATTATAATACCTGACCTTATAAGTCATGATAAAATGCTTTATAATGTGTTATGATTATTGTTATAAAGCATTATAATAATTTATGAGTGTTTATAACTATACAGAATTATAACTGCATTATAACTCGTTATAAGTATGGTTATGATGTGTTACAGAGATAGGCGTCAAATACAAATTGCACTAAGACCTACTGTTAAGCAGCCTGTGGATAGAAACTATCCTTGAGGCGACTGGTGCCTTGATGCTTCTCAGACGCTGGTCTGAAGGGAGGTATACTGTAGGCAAACAGGCTGTGTGCTGGGTGGTGAGAGTCCTTTAGGATGTCTAGAGCCTTGTTCTTGCAGCGTGTGGTGTAGATATCTGTTACCTCTGGCAGTGGTGAACCAATGATTTTTGAAGCGGTTTTTACTGTCCTTCGGTTTTTACGGTTTACGGTTTTTACTGTCTTTTTGATGAGCTTATGGTCCTGAGCTGTGATAATGACTTTTTAGTCACAAAGCACGGCCACCTTAAATCACTCTAACACACACACTTGCTTTGCTCTGCTCATTGCAGTTGCAGATCATTGTTGTTTACAGCGTGCAGCAGCTTCATTGTGTTCTGGCAAGTTCTGGTTCCTGACATCCAACACAACCGAACGTAAGCGATTGGGTAAGAAGCATCCAATAGTTTTAAACTTCAACAGAGTATCCACCTACCAGGAAGTAAACATTTCCCAACGGAGAGTGGCCGGTCTCTTTGCACAAAGGTTAGGACCAGGCTACAGTGAAGATACCCCACATTTATTGTCAAAATTGCATTAAACAGCATTCACTGCCTAGAATCAGCACACAAATAGCACACGCCCAGTAATTTACATCTTCAGTCTTAACAAGGTTTATACATTTTAGCTTTCATATTGATTTAAGCTCCACTCATCAATATTTTCCACATCAGCAGTGAAACAAGAGTCTAAAGAGTGTCTAGGTTTTACAGAATAAGGCCACAAGATCATATTATTATGCTGGACCAAAGTATTATTATGCAGCTCTACTGCTGAGTCTGGGAGTAATATCACTTCTCCACTTTTTTTGACATTATTAGTATTTTGACATCATTCTGCTGCTACCACATTAGAATGGCCTTGTGTCAAAGTCTTAGTTTTAATATGGTGAATATTTTACTTGGAGATTATGTATTTATGCATATTCATGAATACATTTGTTGGTAATTACATTAAAAATAAACAAACTTCAGGGTGGGGAAGTCTTAGATTGGGCTCCATTGGGCTCTTAGCATGTTCATCAGGCCCTCAGCCTAACAACATGTGGGACGCAAACATTTCAGCCCTGACTTTGCCAAAGTGACATTAAACGTAAGCAGTTGGAAACCAATGAATGACCTTAAATGGTAAGTGAGTGGTACCCAGGGTAAAAAGAATAAATTAAGCTTTGGATCAGTAAAATAAACACAACAACATGTGACATTCATAGAAAGCAGAAATATTTGTGGAATGGAGGGGAGAACAGTTTTCCTGCTGCAATGAAAGCCTTGCAAACAGTTCCTCCAGGTGATGACAGACACACTCCTTACACCCTGTTACCACGGTCTCTGGTGCATTATTAGGACTGTATAATACTTGAGTGAAAAAGGAAGCAAGTAAGAAAGACAACCAGAACCAACCCAGTCTCCAGACCTGAACCCCTTGGAGCTGGTTTAGAATGAACAGCACAGAAGGTGAAAGTAGATTTTTTTTAAAGTGATGTACATTTGTTGAAACTTTAACAGCAGAGCAACTTTATGAACAATATTTGATTTCCATTGTAGAAGGAAGATGAGTTGAGCTGCTGCATGAGTAAAACAAACATTGAACTGAAGATTTGAGTTTTAGGATTTGATTTGAGAAACACAGAAACTCTGAGTTCCTGAATTTAAAGAACTGCTTGAACAATGTAAGTCCTCGAAAACCTTTTCTTTGTCATGTTATAAAAATAGATATAAAAAGCAAAGGGAAATTGTATACCATTATGTTTTTTTATGTTTCCTGTAACATTTTCTGTGTTTCATAGAATGAACAAGCAGCTGATGTCCAACAACATTTTCCTTAAAGCAGAAGTAAGCAATCCGGTCGTTTTGGCTAACTTCTTGTCAGCCAATGGAGTTAGCAGTCCCCGCCAGGGCCGTTGCTAGGAACTCTGGGCCCCCTTAAAGAATACTAAAGTGGGTCCCTACCAGTGGCGGCTGGTCAATAGAGGGCGCTCGGGCGCCGCCCCCCCTGATGAAAAGTGAATTTTAATGATTATTATTTTTTCCGAAATAATAATTTTAAATTAATATTTTTTTCTTATTCTACCTGTGAATGTGATAGGAATTCTTAAAATCGAGCTGTATATAAAATCATTATTTAGAGGCTAATTTGCCTACAGGTTCATTTACTGTCTCTGTTATATCTATCGCTATGTGTCTGATATCTATCGCTCTGTGTCTGGGGCGCTGGAGAAGTCGCCCGAGCAGTGTACCGGCTCAGCCAATCAGTGACTGTTGCTAAGTAAAAAATATACGGAGCAACAGGTAATTTAGCCAATCAGCGTCGTCGGATTTTATGCCTTTGGGGCGCAGAAAATATCGCCCCAAACCAAACATTTTGGTCTCCCGTGGCAACCAGAAATCGGGGGGGGGGGGGGGGGAATTAACCGAGGAGCTGTCCTCGGTAGCAGGATGGCTACGGAGTTTTCATCAGTTTCAAATTCTGTTTCCCGTATAATTTACTTTAAAAAAAAAAAAAAAAAAAAAACAGTGAGGACAGATACCACACGGACTGTTACTGGAGTTAGAGACCTATTTATCTGAACGGATTACAAAACATGAACTCTCAAGGGACACATGAACGGTGCTGTCAGCTAACTTAACGTTAGCCAAGCTAGGCAGGACTAGCAGCAGAGCTTCACAGCTGGATGAAAAACACAGTTTCACGGTGAGGAAATACAACGAACAGGTGGATAAAACTCTGTGGGCCGGTGGCGGGAGGCTGTTATGATGCGACAGGAGGCCGCGTAGTGTGTGAGAGGAGCACCGGAGGACCGGAGCACCGTTAACCGGCACGTCAGACTGCTCCCTCTTGATGCTCGGAGACAACTTTTGGACTACATGCTGTTGGTTCGTCCGCGGTGCGTTCACAGCTCGTCCGAGAGCGTTTTTATTAGTTCATCCAGCTTCTGGGACACTGGACTGGACACTGTTATTCCTGAGTGACACCAGGGGAAACTACTCACCCAGGCTGTGACAGGACGTCTGTGATGCGGAGCATCAGGCTGCAGCGCACTGTTCAATATGTTTACAGGTGTGACCAGTACGTTCACAGTTATGGTACAGACACACCAACTCCGGCGGCGACGGATCCCGACGCAACGAATCGCCGAGCGCACCGGCGAGTGGGCGGGTCTGTGTGATGTGGTGCGGAGCTTGAGCCTCGCTCTGCCGTTTCCAACATGGCGGCCGGGTCACAAACGATCTCATTTTATAGTTAAAGCAGAAGTAAGTGATATATTTGTGTATATATAAGTCTTAAATAGTTATATCTTCCAACAGCAATCACTTACATAGAGTGTTTGGTCTGAAACACGGGTCTCTCAGTCACTCTGCTCTGCTCTGAGCCGAAGAGAAAACATTTATCGTATCCTACAGTTTTTATCCAATGAGGAGAGAGAACGGCATGCAGGGCTGTGTGTGCAGCCAAGGGACGCCGTGAATTTGGCGACGTAGGGACGAGGACTGTTATGGTGCGTTCAAGGAAACTCATATTTTTCCGACCGTGAAGTCGTACCAGTTCGATCTGGTACGAGTTCACCGGTCGGAAGTTACGAGAGGCCGTTATAGTGACTTTCACCGGTAAAACAGGTCGGAAAAACACGAGTGGGTTGCCTGGAACGCTACAAAGTCGTAAGTTGTAACTTGAAGCTGTAATTTACGATTTCAAAAGCCTGCCTGGAACGCAGCATTAGCGAAAACGACCGGACCACTTACTTCTGCTTTAAACAACACACTAAAGTATGTTTCTGAAAACATTTGAGGCGGGAAATGTGTAGTGCAGTAACAGAATCTTGATTCATATTTGATCAACACCGCCTAGTTTGATAGTTTGAACGAAGTTTCTGAGCCGGCCGCATTGCGTTGGACGGACGTCATTTGCATAAAGTTCAATCTATCCAACTTTATGCAAATTCACATACGGCGACTGGGCCGTCAACTCGACGTGCTGTGTCCATCATGCACCGCGCGGCCGGAGCTCCTGCTCTACATAGACAATGAATGGGATCCGTTGACTTGACGTCCGTTGCCGGAGTTGGTGTGTCTGTACCATCAGACTCGTCATCAAACCTGATAATGCAGTTAACATCTCACATAAGCAAGGTCAGACCAAACTTAATCACGTTATGCTCCTCCTATAGTGTTCCTGTCACACTTTGTCTATAGTTAACATTAATCACTGTTGTAGGTTACATCATACACATGCCTTTTAATAACAATATTTTTGTATTAAGAGTATTTGCTAATATATTTCACGTCCACTGTGTGCCACCAGTGAAAGACTACTGTTTGTTCATTGTCATTATCTGTCAAACTGCTGATTTATCAAAGGCAAATAAATAATTCATGTTTATCCCTAAAAATGGGTTTGGGGTTCTTTTATCAAGATGGTCACCAAAAACTTCAGGGACGAACAGCCCCACCTAGAATATTTTTCACCAGCCGCCACTGGTCCCTACCCCCTGACTTATTTTTTTTTTTTTCTTAGACTACGTATGTATCATCATTTTTTATTTAGCCTACTTTGTTTTGATGCTAATGCAGCATTACTATGTGTATTAGTCAGGGTCTTATGCAGAATAAATCAGTCATACAAAAATTAGACTGCTGGGGTTTTTTGTGGGCCCCATGGGCGCTGGGCCCCTAGAGTTATCATCACCTTTCTCCCCTATACGACTGCCCTGGTCCCCGCCCTCGTCATGGATCTATTGGTCCTCGTCCCTATGTCACCACATTCACGCGCATCCCTTGGCTGCACACACAGAGAGAGGACCGCCCCTTTATGCCGTTCTATCTCCTCATTGGATAAAGGTTGTAGGATACAGGATAGGATATTTCTCCTCGGCTTACAGCAGAGCAGAGTGACTGACAGACCCGTGTTTCAGACCAAACACTCTATATAAGTGATTGCTGTCGGAAGATATAACTATTTAAGATTTATATTAACACAAACATTCCACTTACTTCTGCTTTAAGTGATCAGTACAAACTTTTGCTACTTTTTTTCCTTGCGTTGTTCACATTCCTGCTGCCCTCCACCCCCCAACCCCTCCATGCTGAGCAGCATTGATTAAAGCCTCCATCCTCTCCTCCCTCTCTGTTTGCCGTCTCTCCGCTGCTCTTTGTTTTGCAGATACGATCCGACTTTCAGCCGACGGACACAAACAGCAGCTTGTTCAGTCCATTTTGCTGCTGTTTGGACTGCAGCTACATTACAGCCTTATCAGGGGAGTCGCTGGCACACCACCACTGCTAATAAACTGATAACACCTGTGAGTATTGATTCTGGCCTCAAACAGGCCAATTTTATCCAACAGGCTGGCTAACATTGATAATTAGTACCGTGGACTGGTTTCAAGCTTTGCAAGGGCTTTACATGTTTGGTGCTTGATGAACTCTGTATTCTTCTGATGATCGCTTTCCAAATCATCCGTTAGGTGTAAGATTGATTTCCATTGGCTCCCATCCATTTCAATGAAAATCAGTCAGAGACATTCCAATGCAGCCAGGAGCTGGGTATCCATCATCCTATTTTTATGCGCATTATTGATTTGTGCATAGAAAAAACCTGAATGGAAACAGACAAAAGAATATATCACAAAAAGTCTTCATCCTTGGAGGAGGTGGAAAAGTTGGCATATCGACTACAGTAAGGGTAACAGTGAAAAAAAAATGCAATGGAGACAAATTGGAGCATCAGTGTCCTTCGTTGGCATGAACTTACTGTACTTCTAATAGTTGTGTACCAGTTATGGATGGTAACTCATAAATTTGCACTTTCTCTTAACAAATTTCTAAAAGAAATGTGGTAAAAATGTCCTGATACATTTTAAAGGAGACATATTCTGCCCCCTTTCCACAAATTAAAATAGTTCCCAGGTGTCTTAAAGACATGTCTGTGACATGCTTTGGTCAAAATCCCCCAAGGATCAAACATCACAGCTCTTTTCATCCTCTCAAAACAGCCCTGTTCAGAACGGCTGGTTTCAGTGTCTGTCCCTTTAAATGCTAATTAACCACTGCTTGCCCCGCCCCTTCTACTGGTACCAGGTAGGGGTGGGGTTATGCAATATGAATCCTAGTTACATCACTGGAAGACAACTGAGGGAACAGCTCGTAAAACCACATGGATTTAAACCTAGGGAGCCTGGAAATTACTGATTTTCTTGTCAATTCTCACATTTTGGGGTCCAGAAGGCAAAACAAACACCTAAATATGTTAAAGAGCCTTCTATAAGTGATATTTCCATAATAGGTCCCCTTTAATGGAAACAAAGCCAGTGATAACATTTTTTTTTTTTTTTATGAGAGAGAGATTCTTTTCTAGCTGTAGGTGTAGAAACTTCTAGGAAATATTTTTCATGTCCAAATACTTTCGTGTCGATTTCTATGTTATGTATACAGTAAATGCACTTGATGCAGTGACAGCCTTGTTCCCTTGGACCCAGCTGTGTCTTGAGAGTGTTGCGACTCTGAACCTCATGTGTGTACTCAGCAACACTAGGACAGCTGTTTGCTGAAACCAGTCAGCAGTCTGTTTTTTTTTTTAGTTTGGCTTGGTATCTTACTGTAGTCCAGCTCTGTACGACGGCATGTCTCATCTAACACTGACGGAAGAGGAAATAATAGGTTATTGAGAGCAGTGAATGGCTTGTACCTTGAAAGCAGTGGCGGCCGGTCGATAGGGGGCGCTAGGGCGCCGCCCCCATCAAAGTTTCAGGAAAAAAGTGTAGACACAGTAAACATAAATAACATAATAAAAAGTAATTACCATATCTGTTCAGTGTTCACTCATACAATGGGTTTTACTTTGAAATTTGTAAGCGTTTCCATTCCATATTGGGTTTATTCTGGGCTGTTTCATACATTTCAATAGCGAGGGGCGCCGGCCTAATGAGTGTGTATGTGGGCTCTTAAACTTTTGGCTTCCATGTGACTTCATTCTGGTCTCTAATTGGTCACTTCAAGATTCTCCTCCGGGCGCAGCTCTCTGCGCCCGTGGCCAATCAGCGCGTTTGGGTCATTTTTTCATCCAATCGGATTGATTCATGATACCTGACCTGTCAATCAAAGTCACTCCCCTGGCAGCGGAGACGTGCCTGTCACTCAAACAGTTACAGACGCACCCGCGTGCACATGGAGCAGACAGACAACAACAACAAGACAGGAGACAATGGCGGCCGCAGCAAAAGAAAAATCAGTTGTTTCTTTACGAAATAATCCTTTCACGAGGCGTTCGCTGGAGTAAAAAAAAAAAGGATAAAGGAGCTTGGACCGGAGCAACCTGACTTAAAAATCCTGCAGCAGGCAAGTGGCCGTGGACGGAGTTACACAACGCTTCTCCCGTCTGTCATGCCAAACTCAGCTGAGGGGTGTACTGCGAAGACAGTTAGTTAGCGAGGTATGTTGAGTCTAAAGCCAGTCTCTCCTGTACTACAAAGGTGGCTCTCTTTAGATCACCACGGTAACTTATGCTTAGCTCATAACCTGGTCCCGACCAGGTTATGTTCAGAGTTTCATCCTAAAATCGGCTATAAAGGCACCGCTGTTTCACTATTTAGCCTAACTAATTTTCAGCTGGCATCACCTTTACTTTGAAAGTCCAGTGCTGGATCAGAACGGAGCGTTTGTACGGAGGGAGAGATCAGCTGATCTGCTGCTGACTGCTGTTTACTGCTGGATGTGAAGTTAGCAATGCTTTTTATTTATCTTATTTATCTGACGCCCCCCCAATTTATTTTAGCACCAGCCGCCACTGCTTGAAAGGTAAAAAGTTTTTCCTTTTTCTCCCAAGACTCTACATTGGAAACAAGCAGAGAAGTCATAACCCGGAATTTCCTCCGGAGCAGCCAGATTGCCGGACATTAAAGCTTTTACGAGAGCTCTGTCCCTGCTGACATCCTGTGTCTGTGGCAGAAAAGACTCTGCATCAGTGTGTTTGGAGAGGAGAAGAACTCTGCAGATCACTTTCTTTATTTTTCCCCAACTTTGCCCAGTGTGTGTGTGTGTGTGTGTGAGTTTAGACTGGCCTACTCTAAAGGGATAGTTCAACATTTTTGAAAATTCACCTATTGCCATAATCCCTATAGTCATAGAAATAGGTTCATTACCTATAATTATCGGTGCATGTTGTTTTGAGATCCGCGGGGCAGAGACGTGAGCTGCTCAGTGAACACAACTGAGCTAACGGTACATAGTCGTGTGTCCCTCAAAACTCATCAAACATACAGTCAAACAACTCCAAAACACTCTCATGGACAAGTTGTGACCTGCACATTCACCACGCTATGAAATAATCACGTATAATTATGAAACATTATGACACATGAAGCAAATACTCAGAACTACTTGCACTTTTGAAATCACTCCGCCCAGCAGCCATGTCTGGAATGTAGTTCCGGCTAAGCATTTACCTTAAAAACAACTCTGACTGTCTCGTACTGTTACGTTATTATTTCATAGCGTGGTGAATGTGCAGGTCATAACTTGTCCACGAGAGTGTTTTGGAGTTGTTGGATTGTGTATTTGATGAGTTTGATGAGGGACAGGGGACCTGTACCATTCACCTCCATTGTGTTAGCTGAGCAGCTCGCATCTCTGCCCCACCGATCTAAAAATAGCTTGCACCGACAATTAACGGTAATTAACCTACTTCTATGAAAGGGATTATGGCAATATGCAAATTTGCCAAAATGTTGAACTATGCCTTTAAGCTACCGTAGCTCAGGCCCTCAGATAAAAGCACCCGTTTTTATTCAAATGCTAAAGCTAATTAAGTTGTTAAGCCTCTCCTGTAGAGTCAGCACTTCAGTTGACCATTAGCCCGTTATACTGCTGGACGCAAAAATAGCAAGGGGACATCTGTGTGTTGACAATTCATGAAAACAGCAATGTGAGTACAGCTCAGACATAGCGCAGTTACGTTAAAAGGCAGCGTAGGGCTGAGCCCCTTTATTGTATGTTAACTATATGTGGGAACTAACTGCACATGTGTAAACAGCCAAATACACAACGTACTGGCAGAAGAGGCAGAAGAGGTACAGTGCTTCTGCTTTGTAATACAACGCAACAACAAAGCTTGTGCAGACGCTGCCTGGTCAGAGGTTGGCGCCAAGTAGCTTTTATTACACAATGAAAATCAGCTAATGCCGACACATTCAAACCTATAGTAAAGTTACCTGAAATTGGAAAATAATCAAACTTTAGATTAACTCAATAATTTAATTTTTCCTGACAGCCTTGGGCAAACACTGCCTACACTGACTGTACGTCACTGCATCACAAGTACAGGAGGAGCACAGAGAGGAGAACTCTAAAAAAAACTTCATTCTTTCAAAACTTCACCCACAATTTCGATGTCTGGAATATGGTCTAATATTGACATTTTAAATTTGTTTCCAATGACATCAACAAATGTGTTCTACCACATTACAGAGAGACATTACCATCTTTAATGAAATGATTACAGAGAAACTATAGTCTGACAGTATGTGGTAGACACCCACCACAATATCGATCCTTTGTATTGCCAGAATTGACATGCGTAATGGTCCGTTGTAATTATTATACTCATACAATAAGGAAAGATAATTGGGTAGTAAGCTACGCATGCTCATTTCCAGATATCTGTTACTAATACATAATGTTTTGGTTAAACAGATACAGATAATGTGCAGCCCTTGCAGGAAGGAAGCTGGTCTCATGCTGTTCTCAGGGAAAGGAAAGAGAATGGGATCGAAACCTGCACAGAAACAGTAGAGTTGGGGAAACTTGAAAAAGAAAAAAGAAAAAAAAAGCTCCAGCAACATTTGCAGCTAAGAAAAACAACTTTATTAGGCCGATGCATTTCAGCTTGTAGCCGAGTTGATGACTCTGATGAAGGCTGCAAGCTGGAATCGTCGGTCTAATAAAGTTGTTGTTTGGTGTTTTTTTTTTACTTGCAAGTGTTAATGGAGCTTTTTGTTTTGTTTTTAACCTGCACAGACATAAAAGATGAGAAGATAATGTAAGATAACATCGGCATGAACAGAAGGAGTTCTTTAACTACATTACGTAGTGATGTGATGAAATGCCATCATGGAGAAGGAAATTATCAGCTGAAACCAAGATTATTTTTCTGTATACCAGACTGTAAACATGTTTATTTCTGCTGTAAAGTTGGACATTTTAACATGGGAGTCTATGGGGACGGCCTCACTGTTGGAGACACACTCTAGTGGTCATTAGAGGAACTGCAGTGTTTGGTTTCCCAGTGTTAACTTCGTGTTTTAGAGATTCATGCTTGGTTTCCTCCATGATAAAAACTTCAAACAGACCTTGTCATATGTGTTTTTGTCCTGCAGCTTTGTTATTAACACCTCACACAGAAAGTGAGATTCAACCTTTTCACTCTGCCAACTGTATCTTTATTAAATCGAGTGCTCATGTAATTCAAAGATATAAAACAAATCGAACCACGTTAGCGTCGGTGTGTGTGCATGCGTGTTAACATCTCTGAAATAATTACCTTTCATTCATTAAAGGGGCAAACTGAACTCTAATGATGTTCTCTGTGTCTTTGTCACTTTTTCTTTTGTGTTTTCAAGTCCTAACAACTCTTATTGAGTTATGTACTGTAATTGCTTGAGTGAATATTGAATATTTGGGTTCATTTGCTGTTGTCTGTCCCCACAGTGCTGCAGAGATCCAGACTCTGTCGGCTGTTTATTCTGACCTCATTAACGGTAACTTGACATTTTGGATGGTGATTACTTCGATGTCTTCAGTTTTACTTTTCCACATAAATAAACTCCATAATTTAAATGGGGTTGTTAGAGTTTTCCCCCCCATTCATTATAATATTTGAGCTGTTTCAAAGCTTGTTACGGTGTTCCACAGTGGACAAATGTCAAATAGACGCGTGTTGTGTCTGTGTTTATTTGCACACAACACAAAACTAGAAACAGAGCTCAATATAATGACTGGGAGAGACACTGATGTTGACTTTGAGCAGCTCAATGGAGGAAGTGGTAGGATTAAATAAGCTTATGCATCTTCCTACTCCTTGTCAGAATTTGTTTTTCTGTTGTCATAATATTTGTTTTTGCTTCTTTTTTGAATTGCCTTATTTTCACATGTTCAGAATAAAATTTTCATTCCTTCATTAAAGGTGATGTTATGGCTGCACAATGGAAAGGTCAATTTAAAGGAAGCTCGCCTGCATATAAATAAACTGCAAACAATAGATATTTGTCTTTAACTTCTACAATAGTTTATAGAACCAAATTTCACTATAGCTGCTGGAGACCAAGGCTGAAAGATGCTGTATCTGCTTTACTAACTTTTTGTGAGGAAAAAAAAATGCAGAATAGACATATTAGTTGAGAAATAGAATTCTAGACTTAACCACTCGGAGCACCTTTTACTATAGGCTACACACACACACTGCAGATGTACACTTGGGGTGAATTCCAGTTCTCCCCTTAGCCCTAGTCCTTGGCCCTACCCTTCCGTTTTGCGCGTTCACGTGAAGTGGTAGGGCGGGGTGTCCCGATTCTGGTTCAGACGAGGGTTAGGGGGAAGTGGTAGGGCTATCTGGCCCTTCAAACAGAGATTTTTCAGAGGCACACTTCAAACCGAGGGTCATGACAAGTTTCCCAGAATGCATCTCGTGGCAACCGGCAGCTCGATGCACGAAAGTAACAGTTTAGATCCCCAATGTGCGGTCGGTTTATCCAAATGACGGCTGTTTAGACGTTTGCTCCAATGTTTTTTGGAGAAGTGAAGCTCCACGTTGGAGCCTCCACCTGTGGAGCAGATCAACGGCTCGTCACGGAGACACCACCCCGTCCAGAGAGCTTGTCAGCCGGCCAACAAACTGTAAACTGTTTCTTGTCTGTAACAACATCTATTGCACGTCTGTCCGTCCTGGGTGAGGGATCCCTCCTCTGTTGCTCACCCTGAGGTTTCTCCGATTTTTCCCTGTTAAAAGGGTTTTCCATGGAGTTTTTCCTCAGTCGATGTGAGGGTCTAAGGACAGAGGATGTTGTTACGATGCCATGTAAAGCCCTTTGAGACAAACTGTTTGTAAAAACGGGCTATACAAATAAAATTGCCTTGCCTTGCCTTGCCTTGCCTTGCCAACCTCCGTCGTCATCCCTATACAGAAATCACCACATTTACATCAATAAATAAATGTTTTACAATGAACCGATCAGTCTGCATTTTATTTTATTTTATTTTATTAAGTTAACATGGTTTTGAATACTGGATTTGTGGCAAAAGCTTGTCACGTCTGCTTATGTGAAAGCCAGCAGAGACTACTGATGACGTATGTGATTGTTGAAGTGGTGTCCCAATTCGTAGGGGTTGACTTTCAACCCCTACCCCTTGTAGCTCCGTTTCAAGGGGCAAGGGTTAAGGGCTAGGGGTAGGGATGAAAATAAGAATTGGAATTGGGCATTGGACATCTGGACTATAGGAGCCGCCCTGTTGTCTCACAGTCCATGAGTCTTTGTATATTAAGGACAAAAGGAGAAAGGAGAAACTAATAGAACCGGATCAGATTTAGTTGTAAAAATAATATAAATGCTTACAAACAACACAGAATAAACAGGAACAGTATAATGTATAAAACAGCTTTTCGCCTGTTTTACAGCCACTGCTGCCGGTTGTAAGCAGTATACTGCGGTGTGAACGGCGTCGGTCTCCTGCACTTTCATACAGTACTAACGCAGTATCTACTGTAGTAGGCAGTACGGTAGTATGCAGTTTGGAAAACAGCCTGAGGTAAAATACACAAGGAAATGAGACACAGGTGGTGCAGTCAAACACAGGTGAGACACATGAGGTAGCAGTAAGGAGAGCACAGGAAGTCAAGAAATGGAACTTCTAGAACAAAAACTAAACAGGGAATAAGAGACACAAACCACGACAAAGACCACAACATCACCCGAGGGTTTTCAGGCCACCATAATGAAGAGAGGTGGAGGAGGGCAGACATGTTTAACAATGTAGCTACTCCTCTGGAAAATGGTCTGTCTGCACTTTCTACAGGGATTTTACAAACTGACTTGAAATTATGACTGCAGATGTGAACCTAATGGTGGGGGAAATATTCACATGACACTGATGCGTGTTTATCTAAATGGGCGAAAAGCATTGAAAGAGTCTGGGTTGAAGAAATTATACAGAGGTTATACATTTACTCAGCATAGCCCATTCATTATTGAGCAGATGTAAATTTCCTGGAGGGTAAAGTGCCGGAGTCGAATAGATGTTAATTGATTTAAAGTCGAAATATATTTTTCCATGTGTAACCTGAAGGGGACAGAGTGCTGCTGGTAGCAGCGAGGATATATTTATACACATGTGATTGTAATTTTTTTTATTTTTTTTATTTATATAGTGCAATACAGGGTGAGGACGCACAATCAAATAATACAGTGGTGCAATATGTGATTAACAAACAACAGCACAACACAAACAAGACACAAAATAGGCAAACAGTGAAAAGAAGAACAAAACAAAACAAAAAAGGTGGGCTTAGATTTTTTTTGGATGATTTGTCATTGATTTCTTGTGTGAGATATTTGGACATGGAGAGAATATAGTTATATAGTCAGTATTAAAGGGATAGTTGAAATTTCACTCATTATCTACTCACCCTCATGTGGACTAAGGGCTGGGAGAAGTTTCAGAGTTATCTGTGGCTTCTCTGAGTTACAGGGGGTCTCGGCATAGCAGTGCATGTCAATATAACGGTTGCAAATGGATACCAACTGTCTTCGTAACAAAAAGACACACCAAATACCTCCATGCTGCTCGTATGTAATGTCCGTCTTGTATTGAAGCCCCGAAATGCGAAATTGTCCCGAAAAAACTTAAATAAGTCTATATTTCAAGCTTGTTTCGTAGCTTCTTGTAGCTTCTCGAAGCTCCTCTTCCCGGTTTTTCGTCAAATTTGGACGAACTGGGAAGAGGACAGAAGCTTGAAAAATAGACTTATTAAATTTTTTTTGGGACAGTTTCGCATTTCAGGGCTTCAATACAAGACGGACATTACATACGAGCAGCATGGAGGTATTTGGATGTTTTTTGGTGTGTCTTTTTGTTACGAAGACAGTTGGTATCCATTTGCAACTGTTATATGGACATGCACTGCTACGCCGAGACCCCCTGTAACTCAGAGAAGCCACGGAGGACTCTGAAACTTCTCCCAGCCCTTAGTCCACATGAGGGTGAGTAGATAATGAGTGAAATTTCAATTTTGGGTGAACTATCCCTTTAACTGAAGACAGAATTAGAGAGAAAGAAAGGAGAGGGGGATGGAGAGAGAATAAAAAAGTAAAAGTAACTCTTTGAGATGTGATTGTAACATTATAATCCAGTCTATTCTAATGATTACCAGCATCATCTACGACTCTGCAGTACAATAAACACTTCACTGCTGGAGAACTGACTGAGAGCCTGGTTTTCTCCATGTCAGTGCAGTCACAGTGTGGACAGTAATGTGTTGTGATATGCACTTTGATGTGGACTGTATGAGCTTCACAGAAAACCCCTCAGTTCAGGATCTCACCCAGAATCCCTTTGGAATAAATTGAGTCTTTGTGTAGATCATGTGTCTGTGTGTCTGCCTGGGCTTTACTCTGGTATTCTGTCATATATCGTATTTCAGAGTGTTTTATTGTATCTGGTCCCACTTACGATGAAAAGGTGCATTGACTTTAGACTTTAGACAGACTTCGTTGTCATTCAGTATACAGCATGTGTGAAAATTGGCTCAGTATAGAATAAAAATGTATAAAATATAAAGTATACTGAAATGAACAGTACACACAAATGTTATGAACTATAAATATTGTGAAACGCAACAGTAAAAAAACAAAAAAAAATAGTAAAGATGACCTGAGGAGTGAAGTGAAGTAGCTGCCATTAAAGCAGAAGTAAGTGATATTTTTGTGTTAATATAAGTCTTAAATAGTTAGATCTTCCGACAGCAATCACTTACATAGAGTGTTTGGACCGAAACACGGGTCTGTCAGTCACTCTGCTCTGCTCTGAGCCGAGGAGAAAACTTTTCTCGTATCCTACAAGTTTTATCCAATGAGGAGAGAGAACGGCATGCAGGGCTGTGTGTGCAGCCAAGGGATGCGTGTGAATGACGTAGGGACGAGGACCAATAGATCCATGACGAGGGCGGGGACTGCTAACTCCATCGGCTGACAAGACGTTATGGTGCGTTCAAGGCAACCCGTACGAGTTCACGGGTCGGAAGTTACGAGTGGCCGTTATAGTGACTTTCACAGGTAAAACAGGTCGGAAAAACACGAGCTGGTTGCCTGGAACGCTACAAAGTCGTAAGTCGTGACTTGAAGCTGTAATTTACAGTTTCAAAAGCCTGCCTGGAACGCAGCATTAGCCAAAACGACCAGGGGCCGTTTTCCTAAAGATTCTTAGTGCAAAGAGTTGCTCCTAGTGGCCAAATTCTAAGAAAATTCTTAGAATCATGATGTTTTCTTAGAATTTCCCCGAAAAGTTAAGAGTAGATCCTAGTAAAGATAAAAGCTATTCCTAAAGAATCCTAGCTCTTAAGAGAGCTCCTAAGGTGGGATCTGTTAAGAGTAGGGAGGAGGACTTTTAAGTGGCTTAGGAGTTCCCTAAGCAGAGGACAAAATGGTGGACAGAAGAGGCAGGAGAGATATTCTCCAAACACTGGATGACAGTGAATTAATGCTACAGATTGTTCCTGTTCCTCTGTCCAGTTGGATTTCCTTGTTCTTTTCTTCTCCATTGCTGTTCACTGGTTTGTGGTAGATTTCAAAGCCAACCAACACTGCTTCTTATAGGCCGGTCAGCAATCACAGACACTGATGAAAGCTGAGCCATTTTACCCTTGTTAATACCAAATTGAGTTGGAAAGTTGAAAGTGCAAAAATTACCAGCATGGTAATTAATATAAGCAAATAAATCTAAGTTTCACTATGTGAATACTGTGCAAGTTTTCACACATTTTGTAGGATAATTTTAAAGTATAGCATACTATTCATTTAACAGATATTTTCTTTTATGTGAAATATTTTTTACAATTACACAGTCTTAATAAGATTGGATTTTATGGTTAAATGTATCGATTTGAGGGTCCATCCTTTGCCCATTATCACCAAAAGTATATTTTTTATCTAGCTTTTTTTTAAAGTATATTTTTTGGGCATTTTGGCCTTTAATTGACAGAACAGTTGAGAGAGAGACAGGAAATGGGAGGCAGAAAGACATGCAGGATAGGACTGCTCCACAAGGGATTCGAACCGGGGCCACCTGCAGTGAGGACTATAGCCTCAACACATGGGGCGGGTGCTCTTTATCTAACTTTTAGGATCAACCAATCACAGCGTTTGAAATGATGACTCATACCTAGCAACGGGGGTCAACCACACCTCCTCACTAAGATAGGAGTTTCTGTCCATGCCTTGCTCAGAGTTCTCTGAGAGTGTTCTGGAATCACTCCTAAGCTAAAACTCCTTGCTAGGAATTTTTAGGTTAAGTTAGGAGCTCTCTGAGAGGATTCTTAGAATCTTTAGGAATACGGGCCCAGATCGCTTACTTCTGCTTTAACTCACAGTAATCATGTTTATCTGTGCTACTGCCCTCTAGTCTTTTTAACATTTTTTTTTTTTAGACCTTGCTACTTTTATCTACTTATTCATGCTTTAACAAGTTGTGCAATATGTGATTGTATATTCCATGTTGCGTGCATGTGGTCTTTTGTTTGGTGCTGCTGTGGTAACAATGTCATTTCCTGCAAAGGATTTAAAAAGTATCTCTTTTTTTCTTAGGACATGCAGTGCTGTGGTGTGAAAAAGTATCCAGAGCTAAAAAAAAAATCTAAAATCAGACATGTGCACATTATAAATTGTATAGCACAATTCATCAATTCAAAGTGCTTTACAGAGGCATAGAAATACATTCAAATCAAAAACAGACAAATACATTTAAAAGGGAAAGAAAGAAATGAGTCAGTAGACAATAATAGCAATTAGGAGGATTAAAATCATTAGAAATTATATATTGAATTTTAAAAGCTGTAGCAAATAACATTTTCAACCCTGATCTGGCAGTTTGTGCAGACCTGAGGGAGATTGTTCCATAGATGAGGAACATAACAACTGAATGCTGCTTCACTTTGGTTCTGGTTCTCATTTAGTTCTTAAAATAATCTTGCTGTTGAAACCAAATCACGACAACACACACTCATACTCTATCATCATGTTATGGGTCTTATTCAATTCTGTAACACAGAAAGAGGATGTTGCAACTATTTTCCGGTAACTCGTCGTTTGATGGAGGCAAAAACTGCAAAGGGGTGATTCTGTGATAATTCTGCTGCTTTTGGTTTTGATGTTTCTCCCCTTCTCCTCCTTTTCTGTTCTATCTCCTGCAGGAGTGACACATCTGGCTCCAATCTCCTGCTCATCACTCCGCCATATCACTCTATTCTTGACTCCACTCCTATACCAGATAATTTCGTGTTGTTTGGTCGTGCTCTTATCTTCAGTGGTTTTTCTGTGACCTCTTGCTTGTTGGGTTTTTCCCACCACTTCTAGCAGAATTCTTCACTCTGGTTTGAGATTTTGTCTTTAAAGGGATAGTAGCATTTTTTTTTTTAGAGTGGGGTTGTATGATCTACAAATAGCCCCTTTAATTGCAGTAAAAGACTCTCTGCACTCCTCCCGTTAGCAACGCCAGCCCATAGCCCTGCCCAGAGATTTACACCATACAGTACAGTGTTGTGAACAGACAGTTTTTATTTGGAGCTAACCAACTGCTGATCGGCGGGCGCTAACCCTGGGCAGAGGGATACGTGAGTTGGTTAGCTCCAAATAAAAACTGCGTTTTTCCTGCACTTTGATGGGCTGGAAAAAATTATATTATAGCAAAAAATGGAACTGTGTATTTTTTTTTCAGGTAAAACCTCTTTTAGGCCGTGCAAATAGGCCGTTTCTTTGGGTCTGTTCACAACACTGTATGTTGTAAATCTCTGGGCAGGGCTATGGGCTGGCGTTGCTAACGGGAGGAGTGCAGAGAGTCTTCTACTGCAATTAAAGTACTTAGGGGCTATTTGTAGATCATACAACCCCACTTTAAAAAAATGCTACTATCCCTAAGCTTGTTCATTTTTTGTGCCCAGGGAGTGAGCCTTGATGCATCACCAACTGTCATTTCATCTCCAGTATTTTTTTGGACCAGTCAGCTGATGAATTCTAATCATTAAATGAATGAAGCACGTTGTTAATCACTGTTTATTGTGTGGTTGATGCAATAATCGGTTTTCCTTTTTGATATTTGTATTTTTTCAGACAGACAGGCAGCCAGCCAGGCAGTGTGGTGGTCTTGGCAGGCTGACCTACAATCCAGGACCTGAAGCAGGGATCCAACCCCATCCATTTAAGCTTGTCTTCAAAAATGGGTGGGGGGTTGAACGGTGTTAAATGCACTCAAGAAATCAAAGAACATAATCCTCATGTAACCACCTGGGTCTTCCATGTCAGAGTGGGGCCAGTGGAGCGTATAAAGAGGGTCAAAGAAACTGTCGGGGGTCTAGCGCATGTTCAACCTGCATGTGGCCTCAGAAAGGTGGAGCGGCAGCTGCTTGAGGGTCTCCATGATGTGTGATGTGAAAGCATCGGTCTTTAGAGATTCATCTAAGCTGATTGCTCTCCACTGATGTTGGCCCAGGCCGACTGTTCTGTCTTTTAAACCTTCATTTACTGGCTTATTTCTCTCTTTCTCTTTTGAACGTATTCTTATTGTATATGATTTTAATGTGTTTCTTTACCTCTGTAAAGCACTTTGAATTGCCTGGTGCATCGTTCCACCCACCCCATGATACTGCTTAACCCCCCTCACCCATTATCTTTGTTTTTGTCTTTCTTTCCCTTCTTTTTAATATGCATATTTATTTTTTCTTCTTTTGATCAAGAAGTAGAAAAGTCGCGCACATCCAATAAAAAGGTGCTGGCCTCAAAAATGAATGTACATAATATGAATGTACATCTTTTCCTTTTTCTTCTTTTGATCATACATATACTATGTGTATGTAAGTATATATGTATATTTTTTTCTTTTTCTTTGATATTGTTTTATTATTATTATTACCGTGTTACAATTAGTTGTAGTAGTATTACCTATCAGTATTGTTATCCAGTGTTATCCTGACCAAACTTGCATCCAAATTACAATAATATTTTACATAAATACATACATACAATTACATCACTAATTTCCCCCACACACACAACACCTGCCAACAATCAAATTTATTACAAGTTATAACCAAATATATTGAGATAAAAAATGTCAGCAAACACAGGTCACATGTTGTTTCTGTTTTATGTGTTGACACACTTTTTATGTTAAAAATGTCTTGATTGTCTCTCATGTGTTATTTTTACACTTGTTGCTGTCTTATATTGTCAGTTTTTGCACAATAAAAAAAGAACTGCCTTATTGGCCTTGCCAAATAAGGAAATAGGGATTAAAGGGCCCGCCCTGAAATGGTTTAAGTCATACTTATCTGACAGGTTTCAATTTGTTAATGTTAATAACGACCATTCAGAGTATAGCAGAGTTACGCATGGTGTACCGCAGGGTTCAGTCTTAGGGCCAATCCTCTTCATTCTTTACATGCTCCCATTAGGTGGCATCATCCGGAAGCATTCAATCAATTTTCACTGTTATGCGGATGATACGCAACTCTACTTGTCCATGGAGCCAGATGACAGAAGCCGGCTCATCAATCTGCAAGACTGTCTGAAAGACATTAGATCCTGGATGTCCTCTAACTTCTTGCTACTGAATTCAGATAAAACTGAGGTCATTGTGTTTGGACCTAAACATCTCAGGGACACTTTCTCTGATCAGATCGCTACTCTAGATGGCATCACCCTGACCCCGAGTACAACCGCGCGGAACCTTGGAGTCATTTTTGACCAGGACCTTTCCTTCAGCTCCCACATAAAACATGTGACTAGGACCGCCTTCTTCCATCTGCGCAGTATCACTAAGATTAGGAATATTCTCTCCCAGAGTGATGCTGAGAAACTAGTGCATGCATTTATCACTTCTAGGCTAGACTACTGCAACTCTCTCCTGTCAGGATGTCCGAAAAACTCTCTAAAGAGTCTCCAGCTAGTCCAGAATGCCGCAGCGAGAGTTTTGACAGGAGTTAGGAAGAGAGAGCACATCTCTCCCACCTTAGCTTCTCTCCACTGGCTTCCTGTAGGATTTAGAATAGACTTCAAAATCCTTCTGCTGACTTATAAGGCTCTTAATGATAAAGCTCCAACCTATCTGAAAGAACTAATCATTCCTTACTGTCCTACCAGAGCACTCCGCTCCCAGAACGCAGGTCTGTTAGTGACTCCCAGTATCTCTAAAAACAGACTGGGAGGTAGAGCCTTCAGTTACCGGGCTCCTTTACTGTGGAACCAGCTCTCTCCATGGGTCAAAGAGGCAGACACTCTAACTACATTTAAGTCTAGACTTAAGACCTTCCTTTATGACAGGGCTTTTAGTTAGGGCTGGTTCAGGTAGCTCTGAACCATTTTATAGCTACGCTGCTATAGGCTTAGACTGCTGGGAACACATCCGGATACACAGAGCCCTCTCCTTTCCTCTCCTCTCCTCTCCTCTCCTCTCCTCTCCCCTCCCCTCCCCTCCCCTCCCCTCCCCTCCTCTCCTCAGTATATTTTTGAACTGTCATTTTCTGTTGTCATTTTCTGTTGTACTTTGTAGTTTGGCCTTGGTGTCTCGCACTCTCTCTGTGTTTCCGCAGATCCACCGGAGCTCCATCTCTCTGCACCAGCCGCCGCCTGCATCGCCCCCCTCCCACCCCTTCCCCTGCCGTTAGACCAGCCTCCCCTCCCTTCCCATGGCCCAGTCTACCACCCAGTCCTCCCATCGAGCTGACCGGCTCTCCCTGCCCCCCCCCTCCCCTCACTAGAGACTGCCTTCATCAACCCCTGCTAACATTTCCATATTCCGCACATTCTGTGACAAACTGTAAACTGTTTTCTTGTCTGTAACAACATCTATTGCACGTCTGTCCGTCCTGGGTGAGGGATCCCTCCTCTGTTGCTCACCCTGAGGTTTCTCCTGTTTTTCCCTGTTAAAAGGGTTTCCATGGAGTTTTTCCTCAGTCGATGTGAGGGTCTAAGGACAGAGGATGTTGTTACGATGCCATGTAAAGCCCTTTGAGACAAACTGTTTGTAAAAACGGGCTATACAAATAAAATTGCCTTGCCTTGCCTTGCCTTGCCTTGCCTTGCCTCACCTCCCTTTTCCCTGCAGTGTGTGTAGCAGGAGGCAGGGCTGACTTCACTCTCTTTCTGTCTCAGACTCCTGCAGAGGAGGCACACCTGACTGCAATCAGGGATCCACATAAGCCTGGTTAGAGCTCTGCTCTGATGCTGGATAGTTGAGTGTTCAGTAGCTGCTGCTGGGCTCCGGTGTGCCGTCTCTGGTGTTCAGCCAGATCTCTGCCAGAGCTTAAGCTGCTCCTGGCTCCCAAGGCAGCCGGTCTCCTCTCACCTCCTCCACCGACTATTTATCCTTTTTTATTTTTCATATTATTAAAGTATGAATGGGATGGAACCTCCTGTATCAGACAGTATTGATCAAACCGCATACACAATACAAATAAGATTTAGAAACATCAATCTTTTTTTGAAAAATGTGTTTTTAAAAAGTGTGGCTTCAACATGGATTGACTGGAAGTCTGATCTCTGATCAGTCTTAGTAAGTAGAATGCCCCTAACTGCAAAGTGTGGTAAAACAATTGTTTACAGTCACTGCTTACAGTGTATTCAAGACGTTTTTTTGTCAGTAAACAAACCATGCAGTGAAATTCGTTCTTGCATGCTTCCCTTCACATTACAAAAGATAGATAAAATAGGATAAAGAGATGAATAAAATAGACTAAGAAGACACTGAACTGAAAACAATCATGAACCTGAATTGAGAGATAAAGTGCATGATGTGTGTGCATGAGTGTGTGTGCAGTCAGTAAATGTGTGAGGCAGCATGGACAGTGTGTTTGGAGTTTGTATGGTTCAGGAGTCTAATGGCTTGTTGTCAGCTCCTGGAGTGGCTCCCTGAGGGAGGCAGTGTGTGTGAGCAGGGTGTGTGTAGTGTGTTGTCCTTGGTGATGTTGCGGGCCGTCCTGATGACCCTGCTGTTGTAAACGTCCTGTAGAGAGGGGAGGGCTGCTTTTCATTACACACTGGAGAGCCCTCCTGTCATGTATAGCTCCTGAGCCACACTGTGATGGAACTGGTGATGATACTTTCCACTGTGCTTCTGGTGAAGTTGCTGAGAATTTTGGTTGACGTATCAAACTTCTTCACCTTCCTCAGAAAGTACCGTCTTATGTGGGCTCTCTTGATGAGTTATTGTGTGTTGTTTACCCTCTTTTTCCTCAGATCAATAAGCACCTCCTTGGTTTTATCCATGTTTAATGAGAGATTATTTATCTGACACCAGGGAACTGTGTAAACACCTGTAGCCAAAAGTCATTATGCGTTCCATTCTCGTGGTCTGTTCCTCGTGTACATACTGAGTTGGGCAATAGAGCATGATGTCCACACTGCTTGGAACTTGCTCCAAAAGGATGTGAATCTGTCCAATCTTAAGGTTTTTCACTCTGTTTTAACTGACAGACAACACAGTGCCGGTGCTTTTAAGTTGTTATTACAAATCACAACTGCTGCACTAATCATGCATAATCCCTATAGTCTTAATGTTACGAGACAGAGTTGTTTTTGAGGTAAATTCATGCAAAACCACTGATGTGTGTTCCCATCGGGAACAGTTTTTTGGCAAGCAGTCTCTGCATTTGCATTGAAAACAACTCTGTCTGGTAACGTTGTGTTATTATCTCATAGCGTGGTGAATGTGCAGGTCACAACTTGTCCACCAGAGCGTTTTGGAGTTGTTGGATTGTGTATTTGATGAGAAATTCCATTAGCCTCCGTAGTGTAGCTCTGAGCTCGCGGCTCTGCTCTGCCGTTCTAAAAACAGCTTGCACCGACAATTAAAGGTAACAAACCTACTGCTATGACTATAGGGATTATGGCAATGGGCCAATTTGCCAAAATGTTGAACTATCCCTTTAAATTTATATAATGTTTAAATTTCTACACTTTATCTTGTAAATGATTTGCACATAGTGTTTAAATGCTGTAATGTCTAAATCTTTTTATATTTTAATTTTTATATATAATGGGTTTTTTTTTATTATTTTGATGCTGTTTTCTTGGCCAGATCACCATTGTAAAAGAGATTTTGATCTCTATGGGTTTCACCTGGTTAAATAAAGCTTTAAACCTAGACATTGAAATATCCTACAAATGATGAGTTGGTATTCCTAATCCTGATTTACTGATATCTACCCCTCTTGTGTTAAAGGGGAATTGCCGTTTTTTACAATCTGGACCTTATTTCTAGCATAAAATCTGATCATTTACTCACCCAGATAACTTTGGTGTCATTACAAGTCGTTCTGATGAAATTGGATCCAGCCGAATGCAGCCTCTAAATAACACATTATCTGCCACGAAACTCACTCATTTAGTGCTATTCCCCTCTGAGTCCGGGGTTAGCTGTTATCAACATCCACAGTCTGTAGGTTGACCTACTGACCTCTGACCTGGATATGTTATTTAGAGGCTGCATTCCGCTGCCCTGTAGACTCGCATAATACGGATATACGCGGCTCTTGGCTGGAGCTCATTTCGTTGGAACAACTTGTAATGACACCAAAGTTATCGGGGTGAGTAAATGATAACATTTTATGCTAGAAATAAGGGCCAGGTTGTAAAAGATAGCACTTCCCCTTTAAATCTTACAACCTGGTAGTTTGACTGAATGGAACTTAAACTCCACCTCCTATCCTTGTGGCCCATATGAACTGGCTGCAAACTGAAACACCATTTCAAGTGGATTAAGGGTCACCTGTCACAGATTTATTGACAATGTTGGCTGGTTGTATCACAAGCAAAACCATGTGTGTTGTACAAGGACACACTCACCTGGATGAGACTCAGCGTGCTTCTTCATGCTCGGTGTAAAACTGAAGATCAGTGTCTCCTTGTCCTCATCCTCTGTCTGCTCTGTGGTGAAACACTCTGAAATAAAATGTTATTAAACTTTATTCATAAAGCACTAAAATAAAAGACACTGAGACAAGTCACATCAACTTTCTACCCAGTGATGTCACAAGAAATCCCTGAGCCCCTCCATGAAAGAGAGAGAGACCAACACACACACACACACACACACACACACACACACACACACACACACACACACACACACACACACACACACACACACACACACACACACACACACACACACACACACACACACATACACACAAAGCTGGCTTTTAATTTCCCGTCTGACATTAATATCCGTTCATAGATGAGCGTGCACACACACGTACACACACACACTGTCCTGCAGTGCGGTGTTTTTTGATCTTTGTGATAAAAGCAGAGAGAAGGTGAGAGCGAGGAAGACACAATAAGACAGAAAGAAAATACATGAAATGGAAATGTTCTCTTGTAGGTGTGTCTGATACGTCCAGGTGCTGCTGGTCCCGACGCGCTGTTAGAATGAAGAGGTCATTCTGATGAACAGCCGTACATTATCAACCAGACAAGACAATTAGTCCTCTGTAGAAGAGGGGGAGCCTTTCCTGACACACTCAGCCTCGCTAAAGACTCAGACCTCCAACACTGCTGCCAGAGGAAGAGGAGGAGGAGGAGGAGGAGGAGGAGGAGGAGGAGGAGGAGGAGGAGGAGGAGGAGGAGGAGGAGGAGAGTCCAGCAGCAGCCTGTTAAATACATGCTATCAGCTGTATTGTGTTCTAATTGGCTCCTATTGGGCGGTTTTCAGTGCAGAATAAAGAAGGCTTTGTTAGACAGGGTCGCCTTCTCCCTCTCTCTCTCTCTCACACACACACACACACATGCATGCAGGCACACACACACACCCATCCATACACACAGCCCAGGCAGCACTGCAGTGTTTTGTCTGCTGTGACTTCACAGTCTGATAATCAGTAATTAGGTAATTGTGTGTGAGGTTTGTTATCAACTGATCTGACTGAGAGTCAGAGTAGGAACACACACAAACAGTGTGTGTGTATCTGTGTTGCCTTGTCACAGGTTTGTTGTCTTCTTCTGGATGTGTGTGTACGGATGCGTGCTTCTACATGTGTGTATGTAGTACTGTATATGTAGTATACAATCAGAACTAAAGGCTACCCAGTGTTATTCTTCTAGAAAAAGTTAGTTAAGTGCATGTACCACACTTGAATTTAGATTAGTGTTTAATTAGGACATCACCTTCAGCTGAAGGGGGAAAAATTAAAGTTATAATATGTAACTTTTACATACAAGTATGTAAAAATAACAGTTTTCTCACATTATCCCAAATGTTTCCAACCAGAGTAATCTTTGATTTTAACATTTGCTTCCTGTCAACACTGTCATATCTACGATCATGTTGTGGTTTCCTGTATACACTGTTAGACCTTGGTAGCTTTCAATTTGGATTTCCTTGCTTGGGTGTCTGGACCTGAAGTTCTCAGATAAACAAGCTGAGTAAATGTTTTAATGTTTTAGAGTTCTGCTCCAAGTTGGAGACGTTCTGTGTTCATTGAGGATTGTGACCAGCGATAATTTTAAAAGTGAAGGTTTTTTTCTTCATACATTTACTGATTCTAATCCCCCTGTCCATTTGTTATAATTAAGATGAAAACCTCCATTGCATTTAGTTCAAAAGTTATTATAAAAATGTAAGCACTCTCTGTTCCTAGCTCCTGAAGACCATTGATGAATCACTGATATAGTTATTCATGTAGATATCTTAAAGGGATATTTCAACATTTTGGCAAATTCGCCTATTAATTGTCGGTGCAAGCTGTTTTGAGATCGGCGGGGCAGAGACGTGTGCAAATGCCTAATCAGAACTACATTCTTTAGCCAGTGTTTTTGTGGTTTTAATGACTTAGTGTGTTTGTCATGGAGTGGAGGACACCTCTGTGGATAATCCAGCTGCTGGTAAAAAAAAAAAAAGAAAAAAGAAAAAATGCTGCACATAAGTTCTCAATAGAAGTTTACAGCAGGTTCAACTCCCAACTTGCCCTGATGTCTCTGTTGCACAGCATCAGCAACTCACTGACTTTAAATGTGAAACATCTTTATGTAGTGTTTTCTACTGGTTATTATAATCAGTCTGTTTGTTGAGAATACAAAGCACACCTCCAGGGTGAGACCAAGTCCAAGGCCGAGATCCAACCAATGCGAGACCATCAGTGCCAGTAGGCCTACTCATAATAATCATGTGGCTTGATATTTAAATTTTTCCTCAGATAAACAGAAAATAATTGTATATAAAATCTGTACCAATTGAGACAAAGTAAAAAAAAAAATCTCTGCCACTTTTGACTCCGGTGCTGCCAAGTTTTTCAGATGGTTACACAAGCATACTCTTTTGTAGAATAATTTACATTATCTTTAAGTTATTGAGTTACATTACATTTACATTACATTAATCAAAGTGAGTGACTGACAAAGAGACATTTGTGGTTTAAAAAAATGTCACTGCAGCTGTGGTCTTGACTGGTCTTGTGAAGAAAAAAAAAGTCCAGCTTGATCGAGACCGAGACAAGACCGAGTAAAAATGTAGTCGATTCTGAGGCAAGACCAAGACCATAGAAATGTGGTCTCAAGACCGGTCTTGAGTACTACAACACTAACAGTGAAGGAATCCAAACCAAGAGAGGCTGAAGCAATGGCACCACGCTCTTTCACTAAACACCTGCATTTGTTAGTGTCACCAGAGGGAACAATCTTCTTCTATAAAATTTGAACCAATACCCAACATGATGAAGAAGTGTCAGGCCTACTCTTGCATCCCCACATCACTGGGCTCCTGGTCTGGTGATTTTCCTGGTAAACATTTGCTGATTAAAATTAAGTGGCTCACTGAGTAGTGGCACAGATATATTCAAATTTATGCAGAAAACCAATGAGGAATATCAGTTTAGAAGACTTGAGGAATGCATCTACAATGTTTGACAGGTGCTGGGCAGCTGTCCTACCTGTGGCCACTCAGGCTGGAAGGAATGACACAGAGAGAGGGGGGGGGGGTGATTAAAATATATTTTACCTTGATGATATATTCCATCAGTCTCTGCTCCATGAATATATAAATCCTGTCTTGTCCCTCCCGTGAGATTCACAGCCTGAATGACCCCCAAAGGTCAAAGTGGCTTCATGCTCCACTCTTAGCTTCATTTTCATGATGAAACACCAGTCTCCTCAGTTTGGAAAAAGGTTTAATATCTGACATTTTTATTGATATGAAGGTGAGAAGGCCTTCACCACTCCTCTTCCATTAGAATTCAGTAAAGGGCCTATGTGCTCTCTGCACTTTCAGCTGAAGAAAATCCGTTGGTGGGACCAGCGCTCTCGGCATGTGGATTCACACAGATTGGATCAGCCTATGATTTCAGTTTTTGGTTCCTAATAACTGTTATTTTGTCAATTCATTCTCTTCTCAACAACTTTTACAAAGTTCTTCAGCAAAGATTTTCAACTCAAATACATAATTTTTTCATGGATCAGGATCAGGATCTTAATGCTGATGTCAGGGGACACACCTCTCTAAAAAAAAAAAAAAAAAAAAAAAAAAAAAGCACCGCTGCTGTCGTAAAGCTCAGAGAGAGTGCGACGGACAACTGCGGACTAATTTAATAATCCAAAACTATAATCACAACTCAAGCTCCTTTCACAAATTAACAGTTGTGCACTTTGCGTTAATGATGAGCAGTAAGTTGATTCATTACACAAATCTGAAGTAAAGTTTACAGCACATGGCCAAATGTGCAACAGGTGAAAATTAATTAAATATTAGAACATCATGCAGTCTGGTGCTTCAATAAATTGCCGATAACAATGATGACGAGGTCTATAAATTATTTGGAAGGTGCTCACACTCACTCAATTTCATTCTTATTTTCTTACCTCAACCAATATTTAGGCCAATATAATCGTAACATATTTTATGAAAATAATTTTGAAGGCCTAATTATGAAAAAAAACAAACCCTAATAAATATTGTAAATGTTTCATGTTTCATGTTTTTTGATTATTTATTTATTTATATAAATTAATGCATTTTATTTGTTTATAATTCAGGCCAATATGTACATAAGAACATGTATGAAACACGTTGATTTCTGATCAGAGTGACTGCTGACTTCACAGATAAAGACAACAGAATCTACTTAGCCTGGCTGTTAGCCTGGTCTGGAGCAGGCTAGCTGCAGAGAATAAATCGCCATAGTAACTTGACCAGGATAAAGGTATCCAGCTTTCGAACAACCGACTTGAGGCTAAATTAGGCCAGGATAACCAACATATCCCGGCTTAATCCCTTATCTAGGTTTCGAACAACAGGCCCGTGTTCGTGTCTTTCCCAGTGTTGTGTGTTGCTTCCTCTTTTATTTTGAAAGTATGTTTTCATGTTTTATTAGGCATCTACTTCCTGGTGTTGATTACCTGTCCCCGCCCTAATGTGTTTCACCTGTGTCCAATCGTCTCTCCCTCCTCTGTCTGTATTTATACCTCCCTGGTTTGTGTTTCTTGCCAGATGGTCCATGTCCTTCGATGTCCCCAGTGTCTTTGTACTTTGACTAATTGCCTTGTTTGTATCTGTGTCTGCAGCTTGTTGTTTTGGATACCTTTGCTCTGGTGAGCTATTGATTGCCTGTTTTGAACAGTTTTGGCTGGCCATGTTGGATTCCACTCATCTTGTGCATTAAGTTGTTGAGAACATTTCACTGAATCGTGCTTTCTTTGGGTTCACTTCATGTCCTGCATGGGAGCGTGCCTATGTTCCCACAGCCCTATGTTCCCACAGCCCTATGTTCCCACGGCCCTATGTTCCCACAGTTCTAAGGTTTTCCTCAAAATTAGGCTCTATGTTCCCACTGGACTCTCTCTACCTATCTGGACTCTATCTATCTGGCCTGTCTAGCCTCTACCGGGTCTTTTTACTAAACTTAACCAACTCCTTTCTTCATTGCCTAAACCCAACCAATGGTGGGACCAAAGGGCTGTGGGAACATAGGGCCTAATTTTCAGTGACAACAAAAGTTAGAAATGTGGGAACATAGGGCTGTGGGAACATAGGAATGACCCCTCCTGCATGACATGCCGTCTGAACAAAGCAGAGGCCTCATTACACCCTCATTAATGAACTAAAATAAAACACACTTGGATAATTAGTTTGATTTTAAAATGCCTCTAAACATAACTAGATCTGCAGTGTTATAGGTCATATCTGGTAATAATTACGAGTTGGGTTAGTAAATGTTTCCAAATTGCCATAATGAGAAGTAAGACAAACCTAAAATAACTGTAACAGTCATATTAAAAGCAGATCATTTTGACCCGTAAAGCAACAACTCTGCAATAATTAGTCATTTTAACCAAGAAAACAGAAATAAGTTATTTAGTGAATTATTTTGCTGATCATTATGGACCATATATAGCAGTGGTTCCTAACCTTTTTTTGGCTTGAGACCCTATATTGACATCCCAAGTTTCTGGCGACCCTGCGATCATGTGCAGTCACATGATCACGGCCGTCAATCAAGATGCGCCAGCTCATATATTTTTATCTGCTGCATTTTATTTGAACTCGATTTATATTCAAGAAAGTGAAAGTAAGGAATACAGTTGTTTAAGATGGTGTGTTACTAATCTTTTTTTTTTTTTTTTAAGTATATTTTTTGGGCTTTTTCGGGTTTAATTGACAGGACAGCTGAGAGAGAGACAGGAAATGGGAGGCAGAGAGGGGGGCGACAACACGCAGGATATAGGGCTGCTCGACGCGTGACCCGAACCAGGGTCTCCCACAGCGAGGACCACAGCCTCAACACATAAGGCGGGCGCTCCACCAACTCAGCCAAACACCGCCCCTCTAATCATAATTTTAAAAAGAATAATAATTGGTTAGAAAAATATATTTTATCAGTAATTTTTTTCTATTTTCTTTTTACTAGATATTTCAGGCGACCCCACGTGGGGTCCCGACCCCAAGGTTGAAAAACACTGATGTATAGTCTTAGGCTATGTGTATATATTATAATAGCAGCTAAAAGATTTTATTCATCCAACCACCAAACTACTGCTGTCTTATATATAACATATAGGTGTGAGGAAGGGGGAAATTCAGGACCCAAATGCAGACTACAGAACACAGGCTTTATTTTACCTTGACAAGGCACCGGAACAAAGAAACACCGCATGGAACAACGTGGACATGGGTTGACAATGACTCGACAAGAGACGATGGAAACACAGAGGTTATATAGGCTACACACGAGGGAACGAGACACAGGTGGTGCAATCAAACACAGGTGAGACACATGAGGTCATCATACGGGCGGGAAACTTAACAGGAAGACAAGGATCAGACACAGACTTCAAAGTAAAACAGGAAACCAGTACATAACAGGGAAAACGAGACATAAAACACAACACAAAGGAAATAGGACACAGAACTACAAATTAACACAAGAATCTACACATGACAAGACAGTGACAAAACCCAAACTAAAAGCCGAGCCACAACGTGGCGGAGAACTTGGGGCATGACAGTAGGCTGTAAAGGCCAATATACTGTACATGTAGATTTATACAAAGTGGGATCTACAAATAGCCCCTAAGTACTTTAATTGCAGTAGAAGACTCTCTGCACTCCTCCCGTTAGCAACGCCAGCCCATAGCCCTGCCCAGAGATTTACAACATACAGTGTTGTGAACAGACCCAAAGAAACGGCCTATTTTCACAGCCTAAAAGAGGTTTTACCTGAAAAAAAATACACAGTTCCATTTTTCGCTATAATATAATTTTTTCCAGCCATTCAAAGTGCAGGAAAAACACAGTTTTTATTTGGACCTAACCAACTGCTGATCGGCGGGCGCTAACCCTGGGCCGGAGGGATACGTGAGTTGGTTAGCTCCAAATAAAAACTGCGTTTTTCCTGCACTTTGAATGGCTGGAAAAAATTATATTATAGTGAACAATAGGACTGTGTATTTTTTTTTCACGTAAAACCTCTTTTAGGCCGTGAAAATAGGCCGTTTCTTTGGGTCTGTTCACAACACTGTATGTTGTAAATCTCTGGGCAGGGCTATGGGCTGGCGTTGCTAACGGGAGGAGTGCAGAGAGTCTTCTACTGCAATTAAAGTAGCCTACTTAGGGGCTTTTTGTAGATCATACAACCCCACTTTAAAAAAATGCTACTATCCCTTTAAGGGCAAATGCCATTAAACAATAGACTACTTCACTAAAAAAGGACAAAAAAAGAAGTAATAATAATATTCTGTTTGTCCTTCATGGATGTGGCTTGTTGATCTGATGAGGATACCCCCCCCACCAGCTGTGCGGAGTGTTAAAGTTCCCGGTGTGACCAGAGAGGGCAGAAGAGTTCAGCTAATCTCCCTCCGCCGGGCTCCAGCTTCTCCAGCACACCGCTGCCCTGCGCCGCTCCATCTCCAGGCTTTACCTCCAGCCCGTTTAGATCAATGGCTCCATACTCCACCAAGGTGTCTCTACCCTCTCTCTCCCCAGCTGTATAGAGAGAGAGAGAAAGAGAGAGAGAGAGGGTTCGACTGTGTGCCTCCTCCCTCTCCTCCTCCTCCTCCTCCTCCTCTCTCAGCCCTCTCCATCCGTCCTCCCCGACAGACTGAGCAGACCTCCGTGGAAAGCAGCGTGGATTTTTGAAACTCTCCTCCGCATATATGTATGAATGAATGGGAATCAGCCGCACCGCGCAAGAGTGATGGAGACTCTGCCCTCGTAGTTACTGGAACTTATCTGTCATCTGTAAAAAGAGGGAAATAACCGCACACGCGCGTGTGTGTGTGTGTGTGTTTTGGGGGCTTTTCCTTTTCTTTTTTCCCTCTTTGGGATCCGAGCCCGACCGGGATCATCAGGGTTGGTGTGTTTTTTTGTTTTTTGGAGAGAGTAGAGGTTGTTCCACCTCATCGTCCTTCTGACTCACCACACCGGAGGCTTTTCTTTTCTCTTATTTTATTTTCCCCCTCAGTCAACACTTGGGATTCTGTGGATTTTTTTTTTTCCATCAGAGACCACCAGGCATCAGCAGGATTTGCGGGTGTGTGCGCGCGTCCCTGTGGCTTCTCGGGCGCATTGGGACTGGAGCGGGGCAGCATGGAGCTGGCTTGGGTTGGATGTATTGGTGATGGTTGGGAGGCGCTGGTGCTGAGGAGGAGGAAGACAGGAGGAGGAAGACTCTACCTGCTGCTGCTCTGCTGGCTGCTGGCTGCTCACACCACAGCGACCGGTGAGTGGAGAAAAAAAGAGGAATATTGGATATGCGTGATTCCTGCCTGCGCCCTGCAGTGTGTATGTGTGTGTGTGTGTGTGTGTGTGAGTGAGAGAGGAAGAGACTGAGACTGTGTGTGTGTGTGTGTGTGTGTTGCTGGTTGCCGCAGACCAAACGAGAATTGACACATTTGTTGAATCCCCCTCCCCTCCTCTTCTCTTCTCCCCCTGCTTGCTGTGCAGACCCGGGATGATTCGGGTCTGACCGGGTCCAGCAGGGTTTTTCCTCCCCCCAGGTTGTGTGTGTGTGTGTGTGGTCACGGTGTGGTCTGCTGGGTTAGACTGGTTTAAATGGATTTGCCTGGGCTTCAGCAGGTCTGGTGATGAGCTCGGGGCTGGTCTGTAGTCAGTGTGTGTTACTCTGCTGCTCTTTTACCTCCAGGATCCCTCAGTGCTTAGAATGACTGGAGACGATGCCGGGCTGGAAAGCTGTTAGTCTGACTGGCTTATGGCAGCTTTTTACTGGATTTGATTTGGTTTTTGGAGTGTTTCGTTGGGGCTTTATTGGGTTTTCACCTGACTTCTGCTGGTCTGATCATGTTGGTTTGACTGGGTTTAAAAAGGATTTCACTGGACTTAAGCGCTCTGCTGTAAGTTGTAGTGATTTTTAGTGGATTTCACCTTCAGCTTCACCCACAATGATTTCTCTCTTTTTTTGTATTTGAATGCTACTATTGAAGTTCAGCCACGTTTGTGCTCATCTGTTTCAACATAGTTATTGTGAGCATAGGCCTGACGGGAGGGTCAAGTGACTTTTACCAGGCTTCAGCAGGTTTCAATGATCATTTTCCTGCTAACGCTGCTGTGGCCAATCAGACTCCTCGCTGATGATCAGGTTGGCTGCTCTGATTCTGGCTTGATGTGACTGTACGAGGTTCCACCTCTTCACCTGTTTGACTGTTGGTTTTATAGGGGACTGTTGTGAATCTTATAGAATGAATGCTGCTTCAGGTTCTCTTAAAACGATCCTGACAGATCAAGGCTGCTGTGAGCATGATTTTCAATAAAACACAATAATAAATTGCATGAAACAACAGCGTGATAAAGTTCAACCTGAATGTACAAGTGGGTTCAGTTCAGAAAAGTTCGGAACTGTCTTGTGGCTTCGCTGGATCTAGCTCCTCCAACCTGAATGTCCACACTGGTCTGTTTTTTTATCCATTACCTCTGATCGGCACTACACCTTAGTTGTCACGCTAACAGGATGTAACCTGCTGTAAGGCGTTTAGAACGGTCCTATTTTGGTTTGGTGGTAAGACTCTTTGGTTATATGACGATTCATGGGGAAAAAAAGCACTCTTTTTTTTTATTATTAACTTTTTATTAGAATTTCAAATGCAACAGATCTATTCCAATTATATTCCACATTTTATATTTAACATTTTAACCCCAGAATTCACCCTTCCCCCACCCGCTCCCCACTTCACCCACCCACCGCCCAGCCAGCAGTGTGCTCGTTCAATAAAAGTTCTGTTAGGTCAGATATTTTGTTTTAGCATTGTTTATCCTCGCTGTTGAAAGTTCCTGGTATGCAATGTCCAAAAAGTTTCGAAGCCAGTGAGTTTTTGAGATGTCTTGGGGAGGTTTCAGTGGACCTTCCAACCAGATTTTACCTGTTTTTTCCCTGGAGGGAGAGCTGGGAGTCATCAGTCAGAAGGTGTATAGCAGGTTCCATAGGTAACTGTATCCCTGTTAGCGCTGCTTTCGTGCTAATTAGTACCTTCTCCAATAAATCCCAAATCCCTGGACATTGCCATACTAACAAGGCAAAAGAGCCAAAGGTTCCCTGGAGACGAAATGAGCGATATGGGTCCGTAAAATAAGCACTCTTTTAAAGTTAGACGACCTTTGTTGTCACGGTCACTATAATAAACATGCACTCAGGATCCTCGTTAAGCTGTCGCTGGGTCTGAGATGCTAATGCTGTTTCTGTCTGTGTAAAATTGAATCATTTGTTCCATTTAGAGAATTCAGTCTGATTCCTTCCATCCTGCTCCTCTCTACATCTCTATCCCTTTTAATCACGTTTTTTTTTTAAACTTTTAATTCCCTCTCTTTGAAAAAGTTTGATAGTAAAACGTAATGACTCTTACTCAGAAGCACCAGCTCATCTGAGTCGCTTTTGACACTGATTGTCGGTTCTGTCCCACATCTCAAAGCATTGTTTCAGACTCTTTGTTGCGTCATGATTTTGGTGATTGAACACGGATCTGAGAGCGGCTTTGCCTGACTCTCCCCCCTCTGAGTCTCCTGCTGTCAATAAATTATGTCCAAACACTTTAATTAAGCTAATTGGTGGTAGGAGAGAGGACACACACACACACACACACACACACACACACACGGTGGAGTGCCACAGCTGATCCAGCAGCCTTGTGTGTGTGTGAGTGTGTGTGTGATAATTCCTCTGCAGTTGGGCTGTTTAATGCTCTGCTGAATATCCAGCGATGATTTCCTCCGGCCGAGCAGGAGCAGAGTTAATGAGTGGGTAGAGAACCTGATTCCTTATAATGGGAAAGGAGCTGTTTGTCAGTCACTGGTGCTGCAGCACCGTCACACCACGGCGCTCAACTCTACCACTCCATTACCACAGGAAATCCAGGGGCCATGTGAAGCAGTCCAACACCCAAGTTAACTGACTACCTGTTAATAAGATCACAGAGCCGAGGAGAGTGTGTATGCCGCTGATCTGAGTTCATATATAACCAGGTTTTTACTCCAGACAGAACAGCTGGGAACTGCACTGTCAGAAACCTGGATACAGTCTGAACAACATTAACAGACAAGTGGTTTGCAGCTGTGAATCCTCTACATCTGTCATTTCAAGAACACACACACACACCTGATTCTGTGTGTCTCAGTGAGAGCCGAGCCAACTCAATGATTAATTATTCAGTTAACTCCGAACAACACATGAGTATCCACTTTTAGATGTCCATACACCTGTTTCTCACCAGAAAAGAAAGAAGATATGAGAAGAAAAACAAGTGAACTCGTCTGTGCTCCAGATTTAAAGGAGACATATTCTGCCCCCTTTTCCACAAATTAAAATAGTTCCCAGGTGTCTTAAAGACATGTCTGTGACATGCTTTGGTCAAAATTCCCCAAGGATCAAACATCACAGCTCTTTTCCTCCTCTCAAAACAGCCCTGTTCAGAACGGCTGGTTTCAGTGTCTGTCCCTTTAAATGCAAATGAACCACTGCTTGCCCCGCCCCTTCTACTGGTACCAGGTAGGGGTGGGGTTATGCAAATTTGAATCCTAGTTACATCACTGGAAGACAACTGAGGGAACAGCTCATAAAACCACATGGATTTCAACCTAGGGAGCCTGAAGATTACAGATTGTTTTGTCAATTCTCACATTTTGAGAGTCTTCAAAAAGTGATATTTCCATAATATGTCCCCTTTAAATCATTTTAATTTTCATCCTGTGCAGACTGAAGGGCAGCAGATCCATCTATGTCTGGATCCAATAATTTATTTTTTTCGCAACTTCCTTGACAGACTTATTCCAAATTAATCCCAAACACATTACATGATTCTATATCCAAAGTTGTGGTCTCCACTCTTAATGATGTCGGATATCAGTTCAGATTCATAATTCTGTGTCCTATAGAATAAGATTTCCCCCTCTAGTAACTCCAGAGGGGACGATCTTCACTTCATTATCCTCAAACTAAGTGATCCACTCTGAGTGTAACTTGTGCCAAACGCTGCCACACACACACACACACACACACACACACACACACACACACACACACACACACACACACACTTCCATCCATTAGCAAACTGCATAGGGCCCTTTAGAAGCCAGGGAGTCAATACTCCAACTCCAGCAATTCTGAACTGGATGAAGAGTTGAGCCTGGGACTTTCTGAGTGTTAAGTAACAGTTGTCGCCTCCTCCACACTCTCATCCTTGACATTTTCCTTGTGTCCACCACAATCCCTGCTTCCAAGCTTCTTCAATATATTTCGACTGACTCTGACTGTGGCCAGTTTCACTTTCATCATCATCATCACAGTGGAAAACTGGATCTTTGAGTCACAGTATGATCTGACTCTCCTGGTTACAACACTTTTAACTGCAGAATATTTTATAAGTGAGGGAGGTGGAGTTTTTTTTACCCCTCATCTATCTTAGAAGCATGAAAAATGGATGATTTCTGAATGGGCTGCTGAGGCGTCGTGCTGCTGCTCGTCCTGTTCAGTAAATGTATAAACTTCCAGTTCAGGTACATTTTCCCGGTTCTCTTTCGATAAGTTGCTCCCACTGGCTGTCAGTCTGCTGCACACACACTTATAGGAAATATAGACACATCCATTACTCCCCTTGCTGGATGCTGGACGGTTAGATTTAGATTGAACTTCAAGCCCCTCAGCACTGAAATAAAAGGGGATCAGCAGAGAGATGTCGAGTCTGTTTGAGAAAACTCAAGTGTAGTTCCTCCTCCTGCCACCAGGACGTCTCCCTGGCTGTCCAAATGAAGATGGATGGAGTGTTGGAGGAAGTGGAGCAGAGGTGAATACATCATCTTTGTTTTTGTTTTGGCCATGTTATTAGATTATTCCCAATGAGCTTTAACCTCCATGATTCATCATTAACGTCGACACGAGGCTGAGAGCAGAGTTCTTCTGCAGCTTCACCTTCACATTTTACTGGAGAGAAAGCAGCAACTGTCAGCTGACAGAGACACGGTCTCAGAGAGGGTTTCCAAGTGAGACACGTCCGCAGCGGCAGAGAAATAACAGGTGTGCTGGCTGATTGCTCACTTGCGTTAATTAGGATGATGATGTCACACAGCAACACAAATTAATAAACAACGCTCACGACAACCCAGGTAAGCAGAATGCATCTGGCCTGCAGCTGCATGTGGTTCCTCTGCAGGGCCGGCCCCAGCCTCCATGGGGCCCTGGGCACAATTTTATTTTTGGGGACCCTCTATTACTGCCAATAATACTGATTATTAATCATTTACACACTATTACAAACTAATAAAACATTTTCTAATCTGTCATTATTTTAGCCTGGAATGTTTTTACCCATTTATGGTTTTTAATCTGAAATTATATAAAATTCAGCCAGAAGTGTGGCCTGGGGTTGGTTCATTTAAAGCACCTGTACAGATTTTTCATTTAGTGTTGATTTTGGCGGCCCCTGTGGATGAAAGCGGTGGTGTTTTGCCAGAATGAAGACGGCATTTCGCCGTTTGTCTGGCCGGCGCGTGTAGATTTGTTGTGGAAATGTCGGAAAGAAGACGGGACTTTCTTTTTTTTTTTCTTTTTTTTTAATCAGCGTATCGTTTCGTCAGTGGTCTGACCCGACCGTGCCTTCCAGAGGTATAGAATTAGACTACTTAGAAATAGCGTATCTTCACACTGATGGGCTCATTTGAAGTTGTAGGTAACAGAGACACATCAGAAGAAACCAGAGACTTTTGCATATTCAGTTAAATGCTCCGTACCGGGGCTTTAAGAAGCTGAAATCAGAGAATTTTGACTTTTTTTTTGTCTTAAAAAACAACTCAAACCAATTATTAGATTATCAGAATAGTTTACGATTAATTCAATAATCGATTATTGTGCGATTAATCGATTAATTGTTGTGGCTTAGATGAATAAAAACTGATCTACTAGTAGGCTATAGAGACCTTCACTCCACTAGTCCCCCAGTGTTCACTGTGAACCACTTGCTGTGATAAAAACCTGTTTATGAGGACTTGTGTATTTTCTGCAGCACTAAGCGATGTTCACAATCCTCTTTGGTATCTGTCGTCCTTGTCTCTGAGTGCTCCCGTCCTCATCGTACATTCTCTCATCCATTCTGCTTCTCTGTGAGAATCACAGGATTATCAGCCGACAGCTGAGTGAGTTCTCTCTCTTGTCGGCTTCTCAGCACGTGTGTGTGTGTGTGTGTGTGTGTGTGTGTGTGTGTGTGTGTGTGTGTGTGTGTGTGTGTGTGTGTGTGTGTGTAGAGGGCGTGGCCACTTGAACAATGCTGTACGAGTCAGAACTGTGTTAGTATTAGGACTAAGCAGATTTGTCTTTGAACCTTTGTCTTTATCCAGAGGAGGATTTGTTTTCACTGTCTCGACTCACAAGTATGTGTGTTGTGTGTTGTTGTGTGTTCACATTCTGCTCATTTATGATCCACTGCCAACTCTTTAGTCTGAATAATACCTGACTACACTCATTTTTACATTTTCATTCATCTTTTCTTCTAAATAAGTATAATTGACATGGAGAGGTGTAGTGGAAATCTTCTATTATTTCCTAATTTTCTGAAATACACAATGCTGGAGTTTGTTTCCAGTTACATTGCATTGCAAGTTAGATTGCATTGCAGTGTGTATTACGCAGTGAATTTATATTGGTAGTTTTAATCCTGGTGTGTTTGCTGGAGCTACGTACATCACAGTCTTTGCTGAATCTCCCTTGCACGTTTTTTTTAATGCTGCTGTATTAGATGATGATTTTAAACTGAATTTTTTTCTTTTGCTTTGCTGCTTCACTTAAATACTGTTTCCCATCTGAGGATCCTGAAGAATTTTTTGCCTTTTTTGAACATTCTTTTTATTTCCATTCAGTATGATTACAACTTGAGCAAATCCGAGATTTTTTCAGCTATAGAAACTTACATACATAGCCTGACATAGTGAGAGAATAAGCGATATAAAAAAAAAAAAAGACAATTTGACAGACCTGAAGATTAATATCAGTCCACCTGATGCACTTGCAAATTCTCCTTTCATCTCAACGAACAATGTATTTCTATTGGTCTTGTGGTTAGCACTGCAGTCCCACAAGACTGTGTTTGGTTCTGGAGTTGAACAATAATGGAAGGTGGTCGACTGGACACTTCCTGCTTCCCAATGACTTAAGTTTAAGGGGCAATTACTCCTCCCTTAAGAATATGTGAACTTGGAATGACTTCTTCTAGGAGCTGAGAAAGCTCAGTAGTTAAACTACAGCCTCCTAATCAAAAGAGTCGGTGCTCAACCTTCTTTTCATCCCATTGCATTTACTTTCATCTTATTACTTATTGTCCTATCACACATTTTATTCTATTTACACATTTGTCTAATCTAATAATGTTTAATTCAGTTTAACCTCATTTCATTTTATTCCACCTAATTTTAACCCGTCTACTCATCTAATCTTGTAGTGTCTGATTTAATCTGTTCTCTTTTTATTTTATTGCTTTTGGTTTTGTCTCATCTCAACTTATTAGCACATATTCTATTATGTTTCATCTGCTTCTCTCTTCTGTGGTCCAGTCTCATCAAATCAGTTCTTATCTGGTTTTATAATCTCATCTTGTTCTTTCCCATCTACTCTTTTTTAGTCAAGTCACTGCTGAGACTGTGTCTCATTTTCTGATCCTCCATTCTATCTCCTGTTTCATATTGTCTATTAGATTACACAGGCACTTTGTATAACTTATGTCACATTTGAACTTTCATGCGCATTTTAATTACTATTCTTCAGTTAGATTTTTGATGCTATTTGCACATGTAATTAGTGGTACATAATATATAATATATATATATATATATATATACATATATATATATATATATATATATATATATATATATATATATATATATATATATATATATATATATATATATATATATATATATATACATATATATACACACATATATATATATATATATATATATATATATATATATATATATATATATATATATATATATATGTATATTGTGTGATGAGTGTGAGAATGTACAAAACATTGTTTGTATTTTATGTTTTATGGACGACAGATGGAAGTCAGCTTTGCGCTAAATCTGGCGCACCCATCTTTTCATTAAAATTTTTTTTTTAAAAATGTAAGTGCACATTGTCCCTAAATGAAATGGAAATCAATCAGTCAGAACAGACTAACTTTTTCCACTAGTATATCTGGTGCTCATTACTGAAGAAAAACTAGAAATGCCAATTAAATCAACATGCACAATGCTTTTCTGTTCTTTTAAATTAAAAAGTCTAGTCATGTACTGTAGTGCATTAATCGAAAGAAAGGCAAATAATAAATTAAATATGTAAACATAGCATTAACATGATTATAGTTAAAATCACAAGAAGGAACACACTACATTACACACCTCTGAAAGCCAGCCTTTGTAGTTGGGCATTCCAGCTCCTTTACCCTGACTGAGCCACATCTGAGCAGCCTCCTTGATATCAAACTGCTCCTATAGGTCCCTCAAGACATCTAATCCTGATTCTAATCAGGTCTTCTACTGTGTCCACATACAGGGACCTTCTGACATCACATTTAATCCTCCTTGGGGCTCCAGACCAACCTTTTTTCTCTCTTTCTTTCTGAACTCAGATCACCAGTGCTCCTTTTAAGCAGATAAATGTAGGTGCACAGCTATTTTGCTAACAGCTAACATGGAAACCTCCTGTGCTGTTTCAGAACAAAGAAGAATTGTGTTCCAGGCAAAAGCTGTTTTACTCAGATGTGAGAGTTTATTAATACATTTCTTGTTATCAGATTGGTGCATACTGTTCAATAACTGGTACCACTATAGGACAAGTCCTGCAGCCTCGTCTCCATATGCCTGTCTTGTATTTAAACCACCAACCCCCTGCTCTTGTGTCGGACTCATGTCCTGCAGAATTCTTCATGGCTCTGTGTTATTGATCCATCTCCGCTTTAAATGAAATAAATGAAAGCTCCCTGCTGATCAATAGGTCTAGAACAGCATAGGCCCTGGCCTTGTATTAGTGATAAGTTATTGATTAGCGTATGAAGAGTCTGATGATTACACAGAGATGCTGCTGGACATAATTTCTAATCTTTTCTGCTGATATCAGGGTATTGATTATGAGACTGAAGACTGATCAGGTTGAGTAGTGCAGAAGTGTCCGCCTGCAATCAGTCCACCAGCATAATCAATCAGTGTGATCAGTGATGTTCCGATGCAGGGAGTGATGGATGCTGATTTCTCAGCTCTTACAAAAATATGACTTTTTTTTTTAGGGATAAAATGACGTTGAGAAGATGAAAACATTTGGTTTGAATACAGATTAAGATAATATTTGTGTGGACAGCTGCTGCATGATGCAAGTATATGACAGACTGAAGAGTTTTATCAAAAACGTTGAAGGAGCTGTATGTAAGACTGTGGCGTATGTATGTAAGACTCTTAGATGTGTTTACAGGTGTAGCGAGGTCTTTTAATGTTAGTAACGTCAGACATGATCCACAACGCTTGTAGCTGCAGCTCAGTGGGAACTGGCAACCTGGATGCCCAAATGCGGGTGAGGCAACAGGCCAAAATACCAAACACATAGATGATGATTTAAAAATTTTTAAATGCAAATATTCTGGCTGTACTATTATTATCGGTTAGATCAGTATTTCAAATTAACATGATTCCTCGGTAACATATTGGATGATTTTATGATTACTTACCATACAGCTCCTTCAACCTTCGTCTTGTGTTAGCTTTCTGCTGCCATCTCTTGTGTTAGGGTTGGGTTAGGGTTTGACTTGTGTTTTAAATTAGCTGTCTAAAAACATTTTTTTTCCATCCAATTTGTTTTTCTTCTCTTGGTTACATTGTTAGGCTTCCTTATCCATGAAACTCTTGCTTTTAATAGTCAGTATTAATATATAGCTTTAATATATTGTCAGTATACCTTATCTTCAATTTAACCTTCCTCTTGTTAGCTTTCTGCTACCATCTGTTGTGTTAACACAAGAGGAAGGTTAAGAAACCATCAGTTATCCAGTGGTTAGTACTCAAATCCATGCCTGGGGCCTGTCTGGGGGGATTCTTCATGTTCTTCTTGCATCTGCGTGCACACTAAAAAATGTTGGGTTATCTCTGTAACCCAATTTCTGAGTTATTGGTGTTGGGTTAAATTGTTGGGTTATTTTTCCAGAGTGTAACACATTTTCAGGGTTATAGGCTATATTTTAATTTAACCCAATTCCTGGATTGTTCAAGTAATTGGGTTATTTTTCAGTGAGTAACCCATTCATTGGGTTAAGGTTGTAAAAATAACTCAATGTTGTAGTTAGCATAACCCAACTCTTGTGTTGAATATTCAACCCAAAAGTTGGGTCAAAAAAAATAATTCAACCTGTTGGGTTAAAATTAACCCAAAAAAAGGGTTCGTCCTTATTTGGGTTTGGGTTATAATTGGGTTATTTTTTAACCCAACTGTTTTTAGTGTGTGGGTCATCAGGGTTCTCCCGCTTCCTGCCACAGTCCAAAGACATGCACAATAGGTTGGTTTGGCAACGCTAAGTGCATGAGTGTGCATGCATCTCTGTATTTAGCCCTGTGATAGACTGGTGACCTGTCCAGGGTGAACCCTTACCCTTTGTCAGCTGGGATCTGCTAATAATACAAAGGTTTGATTGTGGATAGCAAGAAACAGTAATGCATCAAGGTATACAGTCCTTGTGATCTTATGAGAAACTGCATTAATTAAGCGAACAGGGGGGGTGATGGGTAGCAGAAGCTTTTAGAGCAGGATGCATTAATTTAAAAAGACAGATGTTGTTTCACACTGTGTTTGATGAGGAGTCCTCAGCCTTCTTCAAGGTCTTCAGCCGACGGCAACACCCAAACTCCAAACACTGCGGAAAAAAACAACAAACAATGCACAAGAAAGAGGAGCTAAATTTAATCAAGAATCACATTAAAGCTAAAAGCACAGAGCACTAAAACCTTGTCATTAATAAGCCGAGCTCAATAATAAAGTCAGAGACGATCCATTAGAGACACAGCAAGCTTTTAACACCAAGGAGATGTTAATTTACACCACCACCCATTCACCCATCCATCAATCTATTAATGATGTATGAAGGAGAAAATACCTGCATATTTCATCAGTTATCAAGCCTTAATTAGACTCCCTCATGTTTCCCAATCATCAAATCCCAATTAAGCCCAAAACAGCTGCTACTGTTAAGGAGGCGTAATGCTTCATTTATGGTAGATAGTAATTGAATTATTCACAGATAACGCCTTCAATGTAAGAACAATATAAAGTAAAACAATTCCTTTAGACTAAATTTTGACCCAGGGCTCCAACATAACAGGGCCAACATTAGCAGGTGATACACGTGTTACCTCCATGATGCAAATGAGGGAACAGCTCGTAAAACCACATGGATTTCAACCTACAGAGCCGGAAAATTAGAGATTTGGAAGGCAAGACGAACACCCAAATATATGTTAAAGAGCCTTCAAAAAGTGATATTTCCATAATAAGTCCCCTTTTTAATCAAAGTATCAAAAGCTCTTAGAGTGGGCCTATCTTGGAACTTCTTCTGGGCATGTAGGACCAGGCATCCACCTGTAGGGCTGAAAAATGAAACCAGGACTGTAGTGGTTAAAAAAAACTGCAGTTTCTCTAATGACCACTAGCTGTCAATCTGGAGGCTTTGTGGCTCAGGAGATCGAGCAAATCGTGCATTATCCAGAAGGATGGCTCCCTCAGTCCACATGTGGAAGTACAATACAAAGGACAATATACTGAACCCTAAAATTATGTCTAATGATGCATCAGTATGTGTGTTAATGGTTAGACATAATGCACAAGATGGCAGCGCTGTATGAAATGTGTGTGAATGGGTGCATGGGACTAGCAGTGTAAAGTGCTTTTAGTGGTTGTAGAGACTAGAAAAGTGCTATGCAACTCCATCTACCATTTACCACTAGACATTGTACATTGTTGGAGTTTTCTTAGTTTCTATACGTCAGCAGTAGACAGTCGTATCTTAAATTTAGGGTGTGGCCTTTTTGAGTGACAGGTCAGTGAGTGCATGTTTACCACTAATGAGCATGTAACTAATTCTTTAGCTCTACGCAGGTTCCTCCTCTTTGCATGTTCTTAGATTAAGGTGGGAGTTAGGGGGCGGAGTCAGGCTCTGCCAAGATGGTGACAATGGAGCAGCTCACTCTGAGCTTAAAAACGGCTCTTCAGAAACCTGTGGGTGACATCACTGAATCTACCTCCATCTATCTATACAGGCTGTGCTTTGGACCTTTCATACAGCACACTAAGCTGCAGCTCTGGCCTGGCAGTGTGTTCCTGTAATGGAACAAACGTGGTCACTGAGGCCGGGGAGATTGATCGCCTGGGCAAATGAATAGGACTCTCTGGGTGTAATCACAGCCAGGAGCAGTGGATTAATAAGGAAAACACCGTCTTAGCTCCCGCTCAGCTCAGTTTAATTTTGTATTCTTCACTCCTGCAGTGGACAGGAAGTCATTTACAGATGTGAAAATAAAATTCGATTAGGAACATGAGGAAGTTTCCTCTGTGTTGGTTCAACAGAGCTTTGTTTCATCAGTCTGAGCTAGGAATAAAAATGGTCTAGAATGAATCTCTTGTGCTGCAGCCCATCTGCTATACGAAAAACACCTCAGTGGGCTGTGACTGAACTAATACGCTTTTACTATGCTTTTACCCTATATGCTATATGCTTTTTTCTTTTTTTCTGACTTTAACTTCTATTTATTTAAAAGGAAATTTGAAAAGCAGGTGCACACAGGGAACATCAATGTATACAAGCATACAGACATATTCACATGAACACATATAAACATACACACACATACGTACATATACCAAGATATTAACAGACAGATAAATAAAAGAAACAGCAGTTAGCGGTACTGAAGTTAAACTCACTCACCCATAAAAGACGTGCTAATCAACTTGCCAAGTGGTCATTGACCTCTTGGTGAAACGGTTAGCATCATCATCCACGGTGTGGGAGACCCGGGCTCGAAACCCACTCAGAGCAAACCAAACAACATCAGTCACATATATATAAGAAAATTAACAATGTTATGCTATATGCTTATCCAATATGGGGTTTAGCAATTGAGGCATTTAAAGAATGGATAAGAGAATATGGACCAACAGGAGGTTTATTCCCTGTGTCTTAATCAAGGGTCTCTGGGTAGAGGGGGTTTCATGTACAGATTGCCTTCTGACAACAATCAGAGGTCTGGGGCTGTGGTCGTGGTAGGTGTTGCTCTGTTCTTTGATTTATTTTGTGATGGGCTGATAAGCACTGTGTGGACTGGGAGCACAAGAAAAAGGTCAGAGGATACTGCATGTGGACTATAATACTTTTGCTACTTTTGCGAATTCGCTGTATTACTTTTTATTTTTGGTCCAAAATATATATATGTAGCCATAAATTGTGGTGATTGCTTTTGAAGAGGTGTCTTTGGACAAGGCTCTGTACATACAGTTTCCTATCACGGATGTCAGTGTCGAGCATAGAGCTGCAGTGCGTGTCCAAACATAAAGAGGCTAAATCCCTAATTTTGATTTCAGAAAGTGCGATTTGCACTTTGCTCCTTGCTCTGGTTTATTCATAGATCAGTATGTGAATGGTTCATAGAGGACAGACTGCAGGTCGAGTTTTCTTTCCTTTCATTTCAATGCTTCTTTGGCTGTGGTGCAGTAGCCTACAGTGCACTCTGTAAGGTGATTTTCTAAGTAGGAATACAGTAGTTCAGTGATTGGAAAACACATCAGTGACAAAAGAAAGAGCTGTTTTCATGGGGACATAAACAGCTGGAAATATTCCAAAAGAAATGAACATTTAAACAGATATTGGATTGTTTCATTGGGTGATTTTAAAAACGGTCTGTTCTTTCTGTTGACTCCGTGCACACCAACACATAGCCTGTACTGTAGGTGTTTCTGGCTGGCTTTTCTAACTGGGAGCAGAAACTACTGCAGAGGTAAAGTGCAGACTATTCATGTGTACCTCTAACAACCTCATGCCAAAAAAACCTGAACTATGTCATTAGGGTTTCACAGGCTGCAGTGTAGCAGTGTTGGGTTATAATCCACTTTGGGTTAATCACTAGAAGTCACACCTTTCACATAGACGCAGGTGTATGAGCCATAGGAGAATCATAATGACTTTGTGAGACACTACAGAAACGTTTTTTTTTTTCGTGCACTGATCAATTTTGAGATTTTGGGCTATTTTTCTTCCTCAACATGTATTATTTCAGAAAAGGGGAAAGAAATGGTAGAAAATCCACATTAAGGTGGTTATTTTACTTCATTTTGTCTCTTTCATCAGTAGATTTCTCCTAAATTCACCAAAGGTTAGCTTTAGGTTAGGTTAGTTACTGTGCTGTGCCTGTTGTCTGAGCCAGGTCATGTCAGGTTTCATTGTAAAGTTCTCTCTCTCCTGAACAATTATGTAGGCTCCAAAATTTGTAATTTCCTTCTTATGCCCATAGTACGATTGACTTTAACAATCTATGGATTTGTTTTACAGTGCCTGTCTTTAAAGGCCTTTTTCTCAAAATGAGTTTTTCCTCAGACTCTGAGCTAGAAATCTCCACTTCAGCAGCACTTACAGACATCAAACCTTCCAGTTTTATAAGGGGTTTGTTGATATATCATTCGCAGTCTGATTTATTCCTATAAACATGGCAAAATTAGATTCTTTTAGGGCTGGTGACAGTATTTTGAGTACAAAGAAATATCCAAAATCCTGTCCGTAAAAACTTCAGACTCCAATATGCCAACAAAATAAAACAAGAATTTTGAAAGTGGCTTTATCCGTTGTTCAGATTTCGGTTCTGGAAATGTATGCAAATTAGCGCACTAGATATTGCCTCATTTACATATTTAAGCATAAAATTTGACAAAACTTGTAATACAACAAACATTTGTCTTAATGTAAGTGATAAACTTGGGAAGTTTCATGGTGATATCTGTTAGTTAAGATTTTTACCCTATTCACCTGTAGGTCCCTGTGTACTACATCAAAACTCATGTTACTGTCCAGAATGGGATGTTTCCAGCAGGAGAACCTGTAACATGAACACAGAACTGTGCGAGCACCCTTGATACTAAATGAGAAAACGTTTCCTCATAAATTTGATAAATGTGATAAATCCTCCACATTGGACTTGTGTGGTATTTTTAGCCTGAGAGCCTCGCTGTGTATTTTAATGAAGTCTGTGGATTTTTTTCCCTGCCTCTGCATTATTCAAATGGTTGAAAAAAAAAAAAATAGCAACAAAACACAAAAAACAAAGAAAAAATGGCCTGTGAGTAATTTACAGAGGTAATTTGCCTTGGGTCTGAACATTAGCGTTTCATTTACGTGTTGTGTTCTCAGCTGTCTATATTTAACATCAGCTGCTCTTCTCTGACATTCATACATTATTCATGTTGGGAACATACATTACCTGCCTGAGGAGAACTGCTTCTCCCCCACCTTTAAATCATCCTTATTAATCCCTCTGCAGGCTTTCACGGGGCTTTCTGTTCCTTTTTTGTCACATTGTTTTTTGTGTGTGTGTGCTGATAAATTTGGAGCTAGGTAAAAAGCTGGAGAACAAATGAAAAGGGTTTTATACAAAGGTGTGTAGTCCTCCTGCCTCAGGGATAAAACCAGTTTGCACTGTGAACTACATGATACACTCAGCGTGCGTTAGGACCTTCATGTCGCTGCTTGGAGCAACAGACTGAGCCTGGTGTTTCAGGTGTCTCACACAGAACTACACTTTGCGTGAAGGTATCATTGGATGTGTCTGAAATTACCACTGTGATCAACAGTTGTATTGTTTTCTGATTAGAAGTAGAGGATACGCAGACTCTGATTTGTTTAGTGAAAAGAGATCCTCATGAAATTGACAGGAGAATGGATGTCAGTGATTGGCTCTGCATGTGTTTCAAACATAGCCAGACCCCTTTACTTTTTGCAAACCCAGTATTGCTATGGATTTAAAGGGATAGTTCAACATTTTGGCACATTGGCCCATTGCCACAATTGCTATAGTCATAGCAGTAGGTTTGTTACCTTTAATTGTCGGTGCAAGCTATTTTTAGAATGGCGGAGCAGAGCCGTGAGCTGCTCAGAGCTACGCTACGGAGGCTAATGGAATTTATTGGTTTCCCTCATCAAATACACAATCCAACAACTCCAAAACACTCTGGTGGACAAGTTGTGACCTGCACATTCATCACGCTGTGAGATAATAACGGAACGTTATGAGACAGAGTTGTTTTAGAGGTCAATTCAAGCAAAACCGTTGATGTGTGTTGCCAGTTTTTCAGCAAGCAGTCTGCATTTGCCTCGAAAACAACTCCGCCAAAATGTTGAACTATCCCTTTAAATCCATATCCATTTCAACTGAAAACCAATATGACAAGTACAAGGACAGTTTAAAATTTGAACTGAAATATGTGGTTTACAACCCAACAATAGTTTGAAGTCCTGGCTCTTCTTTAGCCATGAACTGTTGTCTGATTAAAAACCAACAATAATGACCCAGAACACTGAGAGAAGGTTTTGTATTTTGTAAAACCTCTTTCATAAAGCAGCTGCTCTGACGGCCCTGTTGTGAGCTGAAGTGGTCCAGTGCCACGCTCAGCTCTGGTTATGAATCCCCTGCGTGGTGCCACTTTATCCAACACCTAACCAGTGCATTAACGTCATACCTGCGCCTTGGGCCAGACCTGTAATCACACACACTCAGATGTAGTAGCTGGATGTCATGCTACTGCTGCTTGAATATCAGAGGTGCACGGTGTCTGGGGAAATAAGTAAATGAAAGGAATAAATGAAACTTCACAGCGGTGTGTGAACAGTGCAGTGCACAGGATTGAGAGAAATGTGAAGACCCAGTGCACATACTGAAGAGTGCCTTTGGTTCTGGCCATGACTTGACCCTTTAGTTGTAGTAAAAAAGAAATGCTTCAGACTTTGCTGTTAGAGTTGTTGTTTATGTTGTGTTGCTTTTCTGTGCCCTCAAGCACAGAGCCAGCTCCATAAAGGAAAGGCTCAGTGTTGGAGAACTGAACTGATCTGCACAGACAACACCTCCAGGATGAGTTGGTGTCAGTCTTTAGCCTATATTTGTGATGGGCAAATTGTGTTTGATGTGTGAGGTTGTATGTTATCTCATAAGTAAAAAGTGAGGGTGTTTTCACACCTGCCGGTGAGTGCAGAAATCACACCAAACAAGTGTACCAACGAACTCTGCAGCGGTTTGTTTGTGGTGAGAACGTGATCCAACCTTGATCAAAGCCAACCGCTTGAAGAACTGCACATTTTTGGACTAAACCAGCTGCCGTAGTCAGCTGAGCTGTGCATTATTATCCAAAAGTGGTTGGATACAAACGATGTGTTATGCTGATCAGGGCTACAATCAACCTGTGCAGATTCCTCATCGTGAGATTACGTTGACTTGCAGAAGCTGCTGGCTTCCCTCCTCTCTCTGTTTACTTCAGGGAGTGCTAATTCTGACCAATCGACCAGCAGTTAAGGAAATGCATTCCATGACACATCTGGCTATTGAGTGATGTGAATGTTGTCACGTGACTTGTGTTGCTGCATCTTTGTTCGTTTTGTCAACTCAATAACTGATTGGGACAGAAGCAGTGTGTTGATTTGTATAGTGTAATTTTGATATAGTTACATGCAAAATGATTTATGAACTTTTTTTCTCTCTATTTTAGTTTTAATTTTTCTTTTTTATTATTATCTAGTTACTTTATTCTTATAGATGTTGCCTATATATGCATATAGTTATATATACAGTATATATTTTTTACATTTTCTTTTTACTTAAAATCCTTTTTTTTCTCCATTTCATATGAATTTGTTGGCAATTTATTTGTTTGCAAGGGTAACATTGGGTGGGGGGGAAGAGAGAAAAAAAAGCACTTGTGTACTACTGACATGTAAAGTAAATTTTGTGAACCAAAGTGGAATAAAGAAAAGTTTTAGAACAGAAAAAAAAGAAACAAACAGTGTGGTGTGAAAAGGAAATGAAACGACTAAAAAAATGCAACGGTGCCAACCAAACAGATGTGACTCCACCTTAAAACTTGGATTGTCTGGCCCAACGCTGACAGGATAATGACTGGATTCAAACTTAGACGTCACGTCATACTGTATCTCCTGAAGTCAAAATGTCCCCGGTTGGAGCTCTGCCATTTTGCAGTGGTGACGGTGTTTGGAGTCAGAATCAGTGCAGTAGTGAATCAAGACCCTGCCCTTACACCCACTTGATCAAAACAAGTCAATCATGATGTTGCACTTCTGTTAAAAAGGCACTGGGTGGAAAAAAAGAAAAGAGCTGCTGTAAGCACTGATGAAGAACATTCCTGAAAATCTTCATCCCTACTCCTCATTCTCCTGGAGTCCTGCTCTGCTGGAAACAAACAGGACAACCGATTCACCGGGTTATTGTGGCGATGGCAAACAGAGTTGGCCTGGTTTGGCTGGAGCCCAGAAACAGTCAGGGTTTGCATGAGACATGATCACTTTGTGCTCAGAGCCGCAGCTCTGTCCAGATGAGATGAATCACCTAAACTGCAGTCGTTTCCTCTCATAAATATTCATATAGCAAGGCGTGGCATCATGCGAGGCGAGGGGGAGAGCAAAGAGGACCTCAGAAACCAGTGAACCCTGATCACTCTGAACAACCGCCCACCCCCTCGTCCCAGCCTCCTCCCCTCCCCGCCCGCGTCAGCAGCAGCAGCAGCAGCAGCAGCACCGTAGCCAGCACAGTGCTGCAGCATAGCCAGCTGGATTTATAGCCACTTATAAAGATAAGTGATGCATCCTCCATGCAGCACACGTGCCCTCTCTCTCTCTCTCACACGCACACACATACTGAGACACACACTAAAAAATGCAGACCTACACACTCTATACAAACCTGTCCTGAGATGAAACCTTGTATCTCCATGTAAAGTCTTTGTTTTGATCATTTATTTTCTGAAAGTGGACTTTCAGCACTAAATATGAAGAGAGAAGTTCAACACCTACAGTAACAGCCATTATTTATGATAACACCCACATCTCAGACCTGCTACCCCCAACCCCCCTCCTGTCGCAGGCCTCGCTGAGTCAAGCACAACATGTGGACATATTCATGTCCCTGAGACTCTTAAGGGCCTTTCACACCGAACGCGGCAGGCGGCGGAAGGCGGCAGCAAACCCATTCGAACGGCTCTGCGCCGAGCTGAGCGGCACGCAAGGTGGGCGCATGCCGCGGCGGCACGCTGTGCCCGAATTAAAAAATGTTTAATCTGGGCGCAGCGCGCTGTGACAACATCTCGGCGCGTCCAATAGGAGAGGATGTAGTGGAGTCTGAAAAAAAAACAGCCGCTTGCAGAGAGAAAACAAACGGCCAGACGTTCAGTTAAAGTGACGGGATGCAGGAAGTGAGTTGTCATCCTCCTGAGGATCAGACCAACTCTCTCTAACAGGCTGTTCAACTGCTCCCTGCTCAGCCTGACGCTAAAGTTCACCTGGAAGCGGTCGTTTTGTAGCTCCTGGCAAACATATCTTTGCATATACCCCCCCAAATCCTGTCTTGTTTGTTCGGTTGCTCAGCAACTCGCGCCATATGTGTGCGCGCTGCTGCCCTGCTCTGCGCCTGTCTGCGCTGTACCTCGCGGTGGGCGCAGCGCATACCGCGTTCGGTGTGAAAGGCCCTTTAGGGGTCAGTTACCACACAGAATCAGTGTGTGTAATAGGCACTATGTTGAAGCCATGTGGCTTCAACATATCCACATTTAAAGTTTTACAATAAGGCTTGAGCACAGCTTAGCTTAGTTTAGCTTATCTTAGTTTAGTTTATTTTAGCCTAGCTTATCTTGGCTTAGCTTAATTTAGCAACACTGGAAACAGAAACAGGCTCTGTCCAAATATAACAGTCCATTTACCACCCTTACTACAAACAATAATTAATGAGGAGTTGAAATGTTGTTTAATTCTAGATGTAAAAACAAGAGTTGGACAAATTATGGTGAGTTTCGTGCAGGACTAGCTCTCGGTTGGGAGCAGTTGCCAGGCAACCGCCAAGACTCCAGGTTAAGTTGCATGTTTGGCAAGTCACAGATACTGTATGTAGGCCTATAATTAAACAACATAATTAGTCTCTGGCTGTTGTTTTGAAAAACAGCTCACAAAACTTTACAGATTTAAAATTCTTAAAGCGTTACGATGAATGAACTTTCATAATGACTATCAATGCTTCACGTCTACATTAGAGTTGTAGTAAAGTTTATAGTCTACATTTAAAAGTCAGAGTCCAGTTAAGGTGATAGGCTAAAACAAAATCCTTTTAACAGCAACATCTTTTTTGATGCATAATTAGCAGGTGTCGATAGCACAATCGGTTATATTGACCTTTGGCCTGACCGATAGACCCACATACACCAAATCAGTGAGATTCTGGGGACACATTTGTTTTGTTGACAGTGAGCCAGAAGAAGAGTGTGTATGGAACTACTCCAGTCAGGTGGACATGTTGATGGTTCATGAAGACTGAGCTGAGCCACACAAACTGTTTCCATCCTGTTTGCTGATGGTGGATGGAGTCAGCTGTTTGTTGATGTTTGAGCATATTTTTTAAAATGCCTAATGCAACGAGGCCTTTAAAGGTTTCTGAACAATATTTGTCATGTTTTGGTTAATGCAGGCCTATAGTAGTTGCATTAAAAGGATAGTTCTGTTTTTTTTTGTATTGGGGTTGTATGAGGTAGCTACAAATGGCCCCTCAGTATAATATCTCCAGTAGTCAGCTCTCTGCTCTCCCTCAGTCAGTCATATCAGCTCAGAGTGCTTGGCAGAGATACAGGAGATAAACAGCTGTGAACAGACCCAAACTAACAGAGTATTTTCACTTCGTACAAGAAATCCCATCTCAAAATGATTCTTATTATTATAATAATTTTAACCTACATTATAAACAAAGTTTTTACAGTGCATCAACTGGTCGGAAAAAAGCTTTTTTTCTGGAATTAACCAACTCACTCAGTATTCCCCCGCACAGGCAGGCTGCACGATGCGTTGTTGGAGTGACACTAAATATAACCCTTTTAAAGGTGCATTTGGAGCAAATAAGGTATGTAATAGTAATTATATGATTGCAATATGTAATCAATTTACAATCTTACTAATTAGATAATACTGCTTATCTCTGTCAGTTCTCTACACTGATCACAGGACAGTTCTGCTGAATCACCCAGCTCACAGTGTTTTACTGAATAGGCCGGTATACACAGCATTTCTGCTTCTAGACAGCTATAACATAACAAAGTCACCAGTTTAGTAAAAAATAGCTTAAGCTAACCCTAACCCTATGTTTGACGTGATGGTTACGTGTTGTTGTGTTGTGTAACAGTGCCTAAGCAGGACAGAAACAGTGGTATTTGTCCTTTACTGAGGCTGTGGACCCAGAGGTTTTGTCCGTTCTGTCGTCCTTCCCCAGAGAAATAAAAGGTTAGTACACAGCTCCCACGAAATGACTGTCAGTCAGCTCAGCCCTGTCAGTCTTCATCATAACCCAGGATGTGTCAGAGGGGTCGTGACCTTCAGGGAACCGGCCACTGTGTTTAAAACCGGAACATCTTCACTGACCTGGAAAACTTTCACGTCACATTTTTCCGCACTGAACCAAACTTCAGAGAAATGTCACATCGGCTTAACTAGCTACATACAAACACACACCCACATACAGACACACACACATGTGCACACGCTTGGTCACAACAGTACGGTGCCTGCAGCCACATCAGTAGGTTTCCTGCATGCAGTGTTTGGTCATGATGTTAATTTGCCAGCAGCCACGTCAAGCTGCATCGGCAGCAGGAAGCGACATCGTGGCTGCGGGACGACGACATGCTGCTGACATCACGGAATATTTAATTAATATCACTGATGATATTATTATTCTGACTTCTGTTTTTTAAAAAGTTGTCGTTTCCTGCTATGAAAACTGTCCGGTGTTGTTGGACTTCATCTAGCCTACTAGAAACCTGCTGGGTTTTATACATCAGCGCTTCAGTCAAAAAATTAAAGTGAACCCGATACAGAGTCATGACTCCTGATGCAAGAACATGACTGTAACTCAGTGTGCACTCAGCTTCTCAGAGGAACATAATAGATAGTAAAATAAATGCATGCTGTTTCTTCAGAGAACATGAGATTCAATCACTTTATTAAAGTGGCTACAGTATATAATTAAAAACCTGAGACACAAATTAAATATGATCCTGACAACCTAAATACAGCATCACAGACATAGTGTGCCAGGGCTGAGGGCAAAACCCAGAAGTTTAGCATCGCGCTAGTTCCAGGAAAAGAAAGTGAATGGGATTTTTGCATTTTGGATTATGTCAGAAAATCAGCTATACGGCTAACACAAGTTTATGATACTTACAAGTTTTGTTCAGCGAGATAATCTTCACATATGAACACATTTTCTACCAAAATTGAAGCTTGAATGTGATGGCCAGAAGTAAAAAGCTAACGTTAGGCTTTAACTGACATGGTCGTAGGACTAACGTCACCACCACCACTGATTTCGACTGATTTATTTGAAAAACATTGTCTAATGGGGAAGTCAGACTATTTTTATTTGTTGAAGACAACATAAGATTCCTAAACATAAAATAACATCTATAAGAACATTCTGGCCTGTTTGGAGGTGACGTTTAATGTCCCTGAGAGGTAGTCGTATTGAGCTACTTGTTAGCAACCGCCTTTTTACCACACGTAAAAGCTTCAAAATTCACAAGTAGGGTATTTACTGATGTACGTGTTTTGTGTCATAGAACAAAACCTGAAACTCACTTAAGCTTTTGTTAACCACAGACCTAATTTGAGGTATTTTACCAAAATCCCATTCAAAAAACATATTGACATTTAGACGAGGGAACCGGAAGTGCTAAAGGCGGAGTTACGGGTTTAGTGGCAGACTCTATACACAGCTTTCATAAGGTCGGCAGGACTTTGAACAGGACTATGTGCCTTTGTGTTTCTACTATTTTAGTGACATATGTGCTTTTACAGTACTATAGGTAGTATTATTCTAGCACCTTGTCCAGGGACCACAGCTACTTGGTAAATACTGGCACATTTACAGCAATATTATCAATGAATGTGCACTGTCCTTGTGAAAATAAACAAATACATTTAAAGTAAAAGTAAAGGTTCAGTTCAGCAAGTTCATCTTCACTAAAGAAAGCAGTAAATAGTGATTAAAGCCTAAATACAACCAACAGAAGTGAAAACCTTCACCACAGTCACAGGACTTCAACATCACCTTCACTGAACTTCAGCTTGACCTCTGAACTCTTGTACTGAAGCCTTTCCTCTCACTCAGCTGGTGTATAAATACAACCTGTAAAGGTGGACTGAAGACTAGATCAGTTTCTATGTTCATTGTGATGACATTTCACTTCCCTGACAACCTCTGTCAAGTCCATTCACAACAGACGTTATCTCAAGGCACTTTACAAATAGAGAAGGTCTAGACCTTCTTTTCATAAAAGTGTTTATCTAGACCTAACAGTTTCCACCGAGAGCAGCACACATGGCAACAGCGATGAGCAAAAAACTTCTTTTTTAGAAGTCTCAATCTGACACCTTGTAGCAACCGGCCTTTTAACAGCTGGGTTCGAGTCCCTCACTATCAGCCCTACCTTTTTTTTTCTCTCTCTTACTGCAACTATTAAAATACAGACAGAGAGATGTCTAAGAGGAGAAATGGATGGTGGGTTTAATGTCGAAGACCTGAACAGGAAGTGCAGAAATGGATAGTTTCACTGGACATTGGATGAATTTTACATATGTTGTGTACAAATCCTGTTACTTCTCATCTGCTACCATTACCAGGACAACGTTCCAGTTGTGTTAAGTACTGTAAATTCTCCAATAGAACCCCAGGCCTCTATTGGACCAGCATCTATTGGAGACTCTGCTTTTATTATAGAATTGACAGTACTAACGTGTATGATGCTAAACATGAACTTCCTTCCTGGTTTAAGGTCAAGGTAACTTTATTTGTCCCGGAGGGGGGATTTGTTTTGGGCCCATAATGCCTCTTTGTTGCATAGCATTTCTTAGACAGGGAGACATCATTTACATCATCTCACACAACATACAGGATACGAGACATTCATAATACTGTACATAAAATCAGTCTGGTCAGTGCTTCTGCAATACCATTACATACCAAGACGTCATAATCAGAGCTTAAAGGGACAACGAGGAGTTTCTCCATCGGCAGAACGAAAAATTCTGCGACAATAAAAAAAGTCTCATATTAATGTGGATGAATCTACGCTACCCACACTTGTTAATGGGCCCATTTATCGTTTTGTCTCTATCGTTATTTTGTTATTATTAGTGGTGGCGGAAATGCTGAGGGAGCCGACCAGCGTTTCCTTACTGTGCGTTCACACCAAAAGCTTCCAAAGCGTCAAAACGCCGGAAGTCAATTCATTTTCAATGAGAGCCCGGCGACACTGAGCGTCCAAAGCGTCAACAGGCGTCGCTGCGCTTCCAAAGCGTCACGATACAAGAAGTTGAGCCCTGGTTAACTTTAGGGTAATTAGCTATGACGCGGTTCGGCGGCAACCTGTCAGGATAGAGATGTCCGTCGGCTGCCTTTTTTTTCCTTTTTTTTGTATTTCGGCTCCCCAGTGACCAGTGCGATCGAACTTTGACATCAGTCACGTGACGAGCAGCCACAGCGGCTGAAAATATTTGCCGTTTTGGAAGCTGTCTGTTCTGACGCCCAGCCTCGAGCGTTTTTGACGCTTTGGAAGCTTTTGGTGTGAACGCACAGTTTGGTTTCGGGGCGAGTCATGAGAATAACGCCGCCGAATCGCCGTTTATGGTGGGAACTATGACGGTATGTGATCGTCTTCCAACCTCTGACTTTAATTCTTGATGAATGAAAACATGAGTCTGTCTTGCGCCGGTCAAAAAATTTCACGGTGCGGAGGCTCATAAATGTAGTGTGAACACGCTTCGCTTTTCCAAAACTCCTCGTTGTCCCTATAATAAAAGGAGAAACATGCAGTAATGAATAAAAAACCATGTTAAGAGCATCATAAAAGAAAAAAAACTTACTATAATAAAACCATATGACCATGATAAAACCCTAGTCCAACCCTTAAGCAAAATGTGTGTGGTTCTTCTCTCAGCCAATTGATTGGATTACTGGATTTTAGCTGCTGTAACACTATCAAACGCTGTATTAGTTCAGTTTCTGCATTGTTTGGTGTAATGAGTGAATCAAACAGGACTTTAGACTGTTATCCTGTTTCCTTTCATCTGGATGTAGTTGTTGTGCATTTTAAACACGGTGTTGTCACGGCCTGACAGCAGCTGGCAGCATCTCTCCTCCTCCACAGATCCTCTGTCTCAATCAGACGTTTGAAACATCTGGATCGCTTTTAATTGTGTCTACTGTAGCGCTCGGTATACGCCTCCCTCTGCAGCCTTCATTCATATTCAACCAACTACCTTCACCTTCACAAGTCATTTCATTTTCCTGCCATACTTCAAATCACATTTATTAACTGTGCTCTTCTCGCCTCAGGTGAGATTTAGAAACCTGCCAAGGGTTGTTTACAGTGAGAATCTGCTCAAACATGTTTGACAGTCAAATCACATTAAAAAAGAAATAACAGAGATTTCACTTGTTGCGCTGTCTTTTTCAAATATGAGAAACCGACTGTTGGGATATCCAAACAATCAAAGTTCTGAAAGTTTCTCAATCTAATATTGGTAGTAGAAAACTTTGAACATTAATGTGAAAGCTGCTTCGTTATGTACGTGAGGACTCCCAACATGCTGTCCTCTCTCAGTCTGTAGTCTCCGTCCTGACAGATTGGACCATCTAACAAGGCTTTCAGTGCAGACTTGGCATGTGAGGCGTCGTCCTCCCACTCTGACAACAGATTGGCTGCCGTCCAGACACTCTTTTACCCAGCAGCTGCTTTCATGTTTCTGTTTGAGAGACATTCACAGCAGGTGACAGAGATACTGCCAGAGCCCGTTTCTGCTCTCAAGTATTAATTAAAGAAGGAGCTGCCACTCAGATCTGTCAGCCAGTCAGTTAACAGTGGTCAGTTAGTTACCTATGTGCACAGATCTGATCTAGAGTCAGATTAGTTTTGTGACAAAATGAGGCGTGGACTGATGTCACCAGTGTAGCACAAGTAATAAGACAGTGACATTAAGCTTGATGAGAGACTTTCATAGACTTTCCTGCTGCTGTTGAAGTTGCATTGTAACTTCATGACTGTGTGTGTGTGTGTGTGTGTGTGTGTGTGTGTGTGTGTGTGTGTGTGTGTGTGTGTTTGAGATTTTATCGTTGACATAATCAAATTGCAGTATAAGGCTGCCTACCCATTGTCGTGACTCATTAACAAGGGCTTTCACAGTGTTGAGTCAGGATGTCTAAGTAGATCATTTCAATCAGGACAGACTAATAAGAATAAAAAGAAAGACGAAACAAGATGACATTTATTGTGTAGAAAAATAATCTTTGGCGCTTAAACCCCACAGGAAGTGGATTAGTTTAGTAAACCCATTGATGGATGTGAAGCTGGTTGAAGGTTCAGATGAAGATGGTCTGTATCTTGATTGAGGTGGAGGTGGGCTGTATGTATGAATGTATAAATCCACATAAAGTCAAAATATAATTACTTTACTAATTATTTACACAAAATATTTTAAGTATCTATTAATATAGGACCAATTAGTGTTTCAAAATATTCAAGTCATTAACCACACCAAATGTTTAAGTTTATTTTTATCATTCTTTTTAATTAGCCTACAAGTGACACACTTAGATTTAAATTACCAATTCAATGTTATATTGGGTAAATGGACCAGTATCTGTGCATTCACCTTTACTTTGGTGCACATCTGCCGATATGGTTCCAACATAATCTTTTTTGGAAAGTGACAGTATTTAGGAATCTTTATGATTAATTAATTGTGGTGTTTAATACCGCAATGAATTGTGAAAACAAGTAATCATGACATCCCTAGGCTGTTGAGGAGGTGCAGATGAGTGAGTTTGGAGCTGATGAGAGGATCGAAGACAGAGAGCTCCAGGCAGAGAGACCGTAGCAACCGCGCTACGACGACCCCACCCACGTTGAGGAGGAACTATGAAAAACTCAGTTGCAATGGAAAATGACCAAACCAAGTTGAGTTGTGTAAAAGGGGCCAATACTCTTCCTGACTGAACTTTCGCTAAGCTTCATTTCTGAGGGTGAAAAGTTGAGAAAGTATTTCTACAGCTCAGGGCTGCACAAGAAGCAAAAAAAAAAAAATCAATCATATTGTGAATATTATGGTAGATATAGTCAGTTTGGATTGTCATTTTCACTCCATTTAGCATTTTTGTGTTAGCTTCATTTTCAGCCCTGGAGGTCGATGCTTGGTTGAAAATGAAAAAAAAAGAGCTCAGCTGCAGAATGTAAAAACCTGCGACTTCTTGTTTTTCTTGGCTCAGATAGAAGCCTGTGTTGGGACAAAGTGCAGTAGGAATAAACATGATGGTGACATCACTGAGGATGAGGAGGCTGGAACGTGAAGCAAACTGAAATCTGACATTTCCGACGTGTTTTCCACATGAATTGACTCAAGTCTTTTTTAATTACATCATGACGTGTTGCCTCTTCGTTGTTGCTTAACTCGGCCCAACACATAAAAAGTGAATGTAGTTGAATACAATCCCCCCCCTGTCCGTCCGCCCCCACCCCCTCCCCCTCAACTGCTGCCTGTCACTTTGGATAGTTGCAGAGTCTTGTGTCTTTGTGTTGAAACATATCACAGGGCACCATACTTCATAGTGTGGCTGATGGTGTAGCGCATTTAATCAGAGGAAATTAATGGCGGTGTCAGGCCTGAAACACTGCCGCACGCTGATATGAAGATTAAGCTCTGATGATATTCATGTGGCACGTATCTCCCGGTTACCTTTTTTTCTCTGATGCTCAGCAGTTTGATGTGAAAGCAGCGGTGGGAATCTCCTCCGAGTGTCGATCGCAGGTCTACAACCGGCTGATTTATTAAAACCCATCCCTTTAAGGAGAGAGAGGAAGAAAAAGAAGAAGGAGAGCATGTGTTTCATCTTGTCGTTCTTTTGTCCTCATTCTCACAGAATCATGTATGTATGAGCTGCTCCATGTAGCTACATTATATTTACATTACTGTAAATGGAATAGTTAGACTCTGATGATTTATTTAACACTGCTGAACACACACTCACACACACACACACACACACACACAGACTGTTGGTTCCTTATGTTTAACTCCAGTGGACGTTAATGACTGTGACATAAGCGCTGGATTACAACGAGAAGAAAGAAGAGCTTTTATATTTAGCATCCAAGTTGAAACGCTTTCATCCACTTTGATCATTTCAGACAGAATGAGACTCTTGGTTGAACACTTGCAGCATCAGATCATGCAATATTTGAAAATAAAAGTAGTAATATTCTTGGTTTAACACAGATAGAGCTCCAGCGCTGGAGAATGGTCTGACTGAAACCTATTAACATTCTGCTTGTTTGCATTTTCCTTAAGCCGGTCACAATCATCCTGAGTGGTGCTGAGTTCAGGTGCTCCTGCATGTGGAATAGTGTCTGGTGTTGGTGGAACAGTTTGCACACGGGGAGGTGGGCGCCACGAGAAAACTGTGATTACTCAATCTAGCAGCTGATTTATGGCAACGGCAGCTTGATGAAAATGTGTTGCTGCTCTCTCAGAGGTTCTTGTTGTCTTTTTTCTCTTGTGTTAGGCTCAGCAGCGACCTGCTTTTAATGCAGATAGGTACATACATTGTTTATTGCATCAAGGCTTTTTGACAATATAAAACAACACAAATGTTCTAAAATGCTCTGGTTAAAATCATGACATTTGTGTTGTTAGGGTCGGTTTTGACCTGGTTATAACGATAAGCAGAGCCGGCCCTAGGCATAAGCAAACTAAGCACCTGCTACAGGCCCCTTGACCATTGCCCCCCCCCACCCCCCCCCCCCCCCCCCCCCCCCCTAAGCCCAATTAACTTTTTTAAGCTGTAGTGCGTACAATCTTTAATTGTTGTTGCACATTGCTGTTGCAGTTTATTTAAACTGCAAAATGCATTGTCTATTGGTTTATTTTGTTACTTTTAATTGTAAGCCTAGTTGACATTCAGTATCCCACTCAGTACTACAGTATATCACTTTGAATATGAAGTGTAAATGGACCCCAGGCTGCACCTTTAGCTGAATTTAGCACCATTTCAGATAGAAAAAAATCCTTGGATGGGTAAAAACATGCCAGGCTATGATGATTTGTAATGACAGATTTAAAAAAAAAAAAAAAAAAAAGGTTGTAGGTTAGTAAACAATCCATAATCAGTATTATTTGCAGTAATAGAGGGCCCCAAAATAAGAAAATTTGCTCAGGGCCCTGTGGAGGCCAGCCCTGACGATAAGAACAATAATGAGAGTTTAAATTGAAATCATAAGTGCAAAACCAACTTTTTCACGAATAAGGAAGCCTAACAATGTAACTAAGAGATGAGAAACACATGGGGTGATAAATAATTGTTTTACTGTGTTTTACAGCTGATTTAAGCTTCGAGTCAAAACCGACACTAACACAAGAGAAGGTAGCAGAAAGCTGACAAGAGGAAGGTTACATTGAAGTCAAGGGCCATACTGACAAAAAAAGGCCCAGGGGCCCACACCAAAAATATGAAACCCAACATTTTCATGGATAAAGAACCCTTACAATGTAACCAAGAGAAGAAAAACAAATTGGATGAAAATGAAATGAAATTGGATGATTTAAAACACGGGTCAAAACCAACCTTAACCCTTATTCAGAAATATAAAGAGGCAGGTGTCCACAAGGTTCCAGGTACAAAAGTAGACCTCCACAGCAACCCCATACTTTGATCACCATGGAAACACTGCAGGACACATGTGAATAAGAGGAGACCAACAGAACTGTAAAGACTAACTTTGAAATGTGTTGAGTTTATTGTGTAGAGGTTGGGGAAAGTGTGTGTATGTGAGTGTGTAGAGGGTAACAGGCTGTGGGTGGGTGAGTGTGTGTGTGTGTGTGCTCTGAAGGGGTTTGCCCTCATCTCCATGACAATCAACACTCATCGCCCCATCTGTCCGACAAATACACACACACACACACACACAGACTTAGTGACTTCATACAGTGCTGTTAGTCACACACAGACAGGGGGTTGTGGCAGATGTAGTGGGGTAGAAGAGAGGAGGAGGTCACACACACACACACACACACACACAGCAGATGGGGTTCTTAAAACAAAGAGCGCTGCTGCTGCTGCTGCTGCATGGACTAATAAACTGCTCCTCTCAGAGAAAGTAAAGTGACTTTATTGCAACACGTCTGAAACATGACAGGAGCACAGAAATGGGCCGTCTCACATCTCTGTACGATGGAGGAAAAGTTGCTGCTGGAGTTGTAGCTCGGTAATGAAGCCTTTAAATATTTCAGTCTATTCTGCAGGAAAGTGGATCGCCTGATTTTTTAACCACTTTTAGAATTTTTAAGTCCACCACAGACTCCACCTGTTCCCGTGTGAGTTTTTTTATTTTTTTATTCCAAGGCCTTCCGCTCACTGAGTAACTCTATTTAATGGTGAGAAAGCTGCTGTAATTCAGGTCAATGTGAAGGTTTTGGGGGTCAGGCGGACTCTCGTGATAATGAAGTGATTATGTTGACCGACTCTTCACATTATAAGTTGGAATTCACATCAAAGCTCAACAGTCATAACCAGATATTACTGTAATAGACATTTGTTTGATTACTTTTTTCTTCACTGGTTCAATATTTCATCAGCACATCACCTCAGGGAGGAACTAAAAAGACTGCCATGATTAATTCTGACGATTTCATTTTTTTTAAAAAGGGTTATTTATTTATTAACTGTTGGGCTTTTATTTAGGTACATAGATTATTGAATGAAACTGTTCATCCAGCAGCCACAGTGATGTATTACACTGACTCAGTGTTTGACTGGACTCAGCTGTGTGTGTGCGTGTGTGTGTGTGTGCAAAACTGAACGTGATTTGAAAGCATCATTACCTTTCTTTGCCCCTGTCGGCTGGGATCCTTTGATTTCACCCTTTCATCTAAATACTGTATGTGTGCGTGTGTGTGTGTGTGTGGGGAGGTTGTGTGTGTTAATGATTGTAGCGCTTTTTTGCGTATATATTCACAGAAATACAAACCCTTCATTTTACCACCGTGTCGTGTTAACAGAGGTTTAAACAAACTGACCAGACTTAAAGGTGCAGTGTGTAATATTTGTCCTGGTTTATTTGCAAAATCTGAATATACAGTACTACCCATGAATAAGTGTATAATCGCTATGAAATAAAATATGTTTGGTTTTCGTAGCCTTATAATTCTTCTTTTATCTATACATTTAGCAAGGGTCTTGCTTTAGAGAGTGTTACCATGTTTGTACGGCAGCGTGAACGTAAAATCCAGCCAACCAGAGAGCACGTTTCATGAGTTTTGTGTTCATAAATAAACCAACGAAGAAGAAGGCGGAAGGAAAGGATAAGGACGAGAAAACAGCATTCTTCCCATTTTACACACTGGACCTTTAAGTTCAGTCGAACACTAATAAATAAACAGATTTTATTCACTTGAACTTTTTTTTGCTTTTTCTCATTTTCAAAGCCGCAGCAGATGGATGACTGACACAGTTGGCTGGTGTTAATATTAAAATTTGAAAATAAGAAGAAACACTGTTTAAGACATGTGCCTCCGAAACAGAGTGTGGTTTGAATCCAGCTGCTGCTGAGACACGGTGACTCCAGCAGACAACAGCAAGGTGTTAATGTTTAACTGGGAGAGTCTATCATTTATGCTCTGGAACTCGCATAGTTTATTTATATGGAATTAGACTCTACTACTGTTGATTTAATAAAAACCAACAACAACTACAGCACAATCCTGTGTTCAAACAGAATAAATGATAGGGTTGTGTTTGTCTTTCCACAGACGGACCGACTCGGTTGTTCCTCCACCTCTCACAACCCGCTTTATTTACACACTCTATATCTGAGTACATTTGTCATCACAGCCTGCGAAGCCAATGTTTACCGCAGCCTCTCTCCGTCTGCTGCCGCTCTGATTATCAGCAGGAGGAGACTAATCATCTTTATGTGCTATACAATACCTGTGAAGCACCTGTTGGAGTGCAGGGTTCTGTCAAATCCATAGGCTAGAGTCAAGTGCTTCGGCTTGCACGCACAACTGTGTCCGCACTGCGCTTCAGCATCACAGCAGCACGCTTAAAACATTAGACTCTTCATTTAGATCTTCAAAAGGACACTAAACGGGCCCCAATAACATCAAACCAGGCTCCAGCTGTGAGGTAAAAACTCCCACTGACTTCACAGGCTGCATCACTTCTGCATTTGTGTCGTTTTGGAATGCAAAATGTCATCAGTCTGTAAGGTTAGTCACACTGCAAAAACTCTTACCAAGAACATTTGTCTTATTTCTAGTCGAAACAATCTCATTATACTTAAAATAAGACTCATCACATTAAAAGCAGCTTATTTTTAGACACTTTTTACATCTTTCAAGCATATTTTCACTTGAAATAAGTAGAAAAATGAAAATGAAAGTGAAAATGTGTTTGAAACAAGTGAAAATTATCTAAAAACAATATCATTTTTAGGTGGTGAGTCTTATTTTAAGTGGAAAGAGGTTAGTATTGAGTAGAAATTAGACATTTTGACAAGAAATTAGACAAATATTCTTGGAAAGATTTGGGGTTTTTGCAGTGCAGGATGACTTTCTTCTCCACAGAGAGCAGCTTCAGTCTGCAGCAGCTGAGTCCTTTACACACACACACGCCCCTCCCCTCACCCTGATGTTAACCTCGGCCTAATTGTAGCCTTTACCCTCAAACCAGCTCTTAACCCTCACAATGCCAGACAAAATGTCCTCAAACATGCACACGCACGCACACGCGCACACACACACACACACACACACAACAAAAGGAGGCAGCTGGACAACTGACATCTGTTCAGTCTTTTATAAATGATGACACTCCCCCTAACACCACTGCCACCACTGTGTGTGTGTGTGTGTGTGTGTGTGTGTGTGTGTGTGTAGGATTAGTTGCTTACTGGACTCATGTGTATGCATGTGTGTGTGTGTGTGTGGTGTGTGTGTGTGTGTATGATTCAACAATAGGGGCGGGCTGGCAGCTCCCTAAAAATGTCCTTAAACCGTGTTGAACCCTCATAAGACTTTAATCTCATGTAAATTATAATTTAATTAGTAAATTTAAATAGAGAAGCTTCAGAAATACAGTCAGTGTGCCTGTGTGTGTGTGTGTGTGTGTTTGTGTGCGTGCGTGCGTGCGTGTGTGTGGCTATAAGATGCTGACTTCACTGCGTGTGGAGGATTAATTTCTTACTGCGTGCATGAGCACAAGCATTATGTGTGTGTTTCTGTGTGTTTGTCAGTGTGTGTGTGTGTGTGTGTGTGTTCAAAGAGTTCCAGCGGCAGCAGGGGGCTCTTTGGACTCACAAAGCCCAGCAGGCTGGAGGTTCCTGCTCAGTGTGAGGGCTCCCTGACCCATGTGCACCCACCACATGGCCTCACACTGGCACAGTGTGTTAGCTACCATTCATAATGACACATCACTTAAATAAGAGACTTAATCACTCAATCAATCCTCTCTGTACTAAAACACATCTTAGTAACAGAGCTAATTTACTTTTATTTTAGTGAAATTTTAAAAAGACTTTTGCTGAGTTGTCCTTTTATACATTTCTTTATTTTGATGTGTATTCCTGTAGATCTAATCTTACCCCTGAGCTGTTAATTTGATCCTCTTTCAATGTTCAGTCTTTAAAGTGGAATTGCCATTTTTTTTTACATTCTGGACTTTATTTCTAGCATAAAATACGATCGTTTACTCACCCAGATAACTTTGGTGTCATTACAAGTCGTTCCGACGAAATTAGATCCAGCCGAGAGCCGCGTATATCAATATAATGCGAGTACACGGGGTAGTCCAATGCAGCCTCAAAATAACACATTATCTGCCACAAAACTGGTTCATTTCACCAATATTTTGTTATAATATGCTAGTGCTATTAGCTGTTATCAACATCCGGGGTCTGTAGGTTGACCTACTGACCTCTGACTTGGATGATGTCATCTCCGACCGCTGCCCGGCTCCTTCTGATAATAATCATTCCGCTTCGGCATTCGGGTCCATTTTTATGATATCATCCATGTCAGAGGTCAGTAGGTCAACCTACAGACCCCAGATGTTGATAACAGGTCATGCCGGACTCAGAGGGGAATAGCACTATAGCTTATCATAACACAATATTGGTGAAATGAACAAGTTTCTCTGCAGATAATGTGTTATTTAGAGGCTGCATTCTGCTGGATCTAATTTCGTCAGAACGACTTGTAATAACACCAAAGTTATCTGGGTGAGTAAATGATTTTATTATAACCTAGAAATAAGGTCCAGATTGTAAAAAAACGGCAATTCCCCTTTAAAGAGAATATGCATCAGTGTGTTTTCTAATCTTTTCTCTTATAATAACTAAAGAACAAGTAAGATTACAAATTCTCTCCTCAAGTGAGACACCGAACGTCATGGTTTAACAGCTCCACAAGTGACAGGTGCGTTAATGTGTGTGTCGCAGCCACAGAGAAGCGGTGACACATCACTGAACTGATAACTACCTGGGACTGCCACGGGGTCGCTTGACCCAGCAGAGAGAGGAGCTGATTGTTCCCTTTCTCATCGCTGACACAAAAGCACCGACGTTAGCCAGTGTTAGTGAGTTTTTTGACCAAAGCAAAAGAGGCTTGAGTGAGAAAAACACTAGTCTGTGTGTGTGAGAGAGAGAGTGTGTGTAAGTGAGAGAAAGAAGCCTCGGGCTACAGCAACTTGTTTGTTCATTCATTCTCTTTCTTTACCAGTTGACCCTGGAGAGAGACAGAACAGGAGAAGCAGGAAGACAGAGTACTACACATTCTATATTTATTTGATTTTATGTTCTTTGTAAGTTTCTATATTTTACTTTACCTCAACATAAGACATACATCCACCTCACGGGGCCGTTCAGAGACCGCTGGGGCTTTTCTTTCCTTTCTTTTTCAACCATACACACACATCATTCAGTCAGTGGTCTTTTATGCGGAGTGGAGTGTGTGTGTGTGTGTGTGTGTGTGTGTGTGTGTGTGTGTGTGTGTGTGTGTGTGTGTGTGTGTGTGTGTGTGTGTGTGTGTGTGTGTGTGTGTGTGTGTGTGTGTGTGTCGGTGTTCCAGGTGTTCAGCCAGCCTCTTTATCTCCTCACTTCTTCTTCTAACAAAGGCTTTTAATCAGCTGTGGCCCGAGCCAGGAGGGAGGAGACGACAGCAGGAGCATCCTAAGTGTGCCATACACAATACGCTATCCATTGTATCATGTATCATATCTGCAGTATATAGTCAGAGACTTGAAACATCCCAGAGCTAGAAAAGAACATGTTATTGAGTGATTGCAATTAAGTGGATGGACAGAAATGGAAACTCAAAACCAGTTCCACCAGTATCCTGCAGGCTGCTCGGATCCCAACATGCTGTTTTACTCTGATGGAGGAGCTTTTCTGCCAACATCAGCACCATTAAAGGAGACATATCATCCCCCTGTTCCACAAATTAGTCTGTGACATGCTTTGGTCAAAATCCCCCAAGGATCAAACATCACAGCTCTTTTCATCCTCTCTAAACAGCCCTGTTCAGAACGGCTGGTTTCGGTTGTCTGTCCCTTTAAATGCAAATGAACCACTGCTTGCCCCGCCCCTTCTATTGGTACCAGGTAGGGGTGGGGTTATGCAAATTCAAAAACTAGTTACATCACTGCCAGATAACTGAGGGAACAACTCGTAAAACGGTTCGAATCCCACATCAGGCCGCCCTTTCCTGCATGTCATTCCCCCTCTCTGCCTCCCAATTTCCTGTCTCTCCCTCAACTGTGCTATCAATTAAAGGCAATAAAAAGCCTGAGAAATATGCTTTTTTTTTTAAACACACGGATTACCAAAATTACCAATTTTTTTGGTCAATTCTCACACAAGGCAATAAACACCCAAATGTATGTTAATGAGCCTTCAAAAAGTGACATTTCCATAATATGTCCCCTTTAATCTCCACCTTAACTGATGCTTAAGAGCCATGTGAACTGCTGTCTCAGCCTTAGTGAGGCTTCAACAGATCTAGAGTGGCAGGACATGAGTAAATGAGTGGTAGGGAGGTGTGTAACACCAGGGATGTTGGGCCCCATGAAAAGATATCACATTAGATCACTATCAGACTGATAGGGCCTGTCAGAGATGTGCTAATATTAAGTTATGCTTTTAAATCTAAAAGGTTTATTCTCTAGGTGGAAGGGCCGGAGACAGGATGATGTATGACTGTCCACTAGTTGTTGAGACATTGTTACGTGAACCAGAGGACTGGACAGTCGGGACATAATGTACGAAATGAACATTATAATGTTCACAGATGTGTAAAAAGCTGTGTGGGAGCAGCTCGGTCTGCGCTTTAACTGCTCTGCTGATGTGTTTTATCAGCCACATCATGCGTGTCTCCTGGTGTGTGTTTTATGGTCTGCGTTGAGCTGCGTGTTGCACAGAGGCGACAGCAGGTTGTGTTGAGCTGAGAACAGCACAAAGATTTGTCCAACTCAGCCTCACGTTTGCTTTAAAGGGATAGTTCACCCAAAATTCAAATTTCACTCATTATCTACTCACCCTCATGTTGACTAAGAGCTGTGAGAATTTTCAGAGTCCTCCGTGCCTTCTCTGAGTTACGGGGGGGGGGGGTCCGTGCAGCAGTATTTGTCCATATAATGGTTGTTAATGGATACCAACTTTCTTTGTCCAAAAAGACACACCAAAAAACATCCAAATACCTCCATACTGCTCGTCTGTAATGTCCCTCTTGTATTGAAGCCCCAACATGAGAAATTGTTCCGCCGGTCAGTGCAAATCACGCGAGACACAGGAAGAGCAGTGAACTGAGACACTGGGAGCTTCCTCTACAAACAAGCTTAAAATATAGACTTGTTTAATTTTTTTCGGAACTATTTCTCATGTCGGGGCTTCAATACAAGAGGGAAATTACAGACGAGCAGTATGGAGGTATTTATTTATATATACTGTAGATAATGAGTGAAATTAGAATTTTGGGTGAACTATCCCTTTAAACTGCATTTTTACACACGTCTGAGCGCCATGGATCCCCCCTCTCTCCCCCCCTTCAATCATTAGCTGTGCAGTTGTTTTATCTTCACACACTTCTTTGGAGATTAGCCTCATTTATGTTCCTCGCTGCACTGACCTGTTTTCATCCGTCAGCCGTGCTGCAGGCTTGCTTAAAAAAATCCGGACCAGTACTATTACATCCAACTGTGTGCGGACTTTATTTAACCTCGGAGTCTGTGTGCACCAACAGGCTGATTAGGATTCAAACTGAGAGGAGGCGTGTTTAATTCATCACCTGGGACAGCCCACAGATTTAAAGGTACCCAGACAGGCACTTATTTATCCTGATTTACCTTGAACACAGCTGCAGAGAGACATCAGTGCAAAGCCGCTCACGCAAGCCCCCGATGTGTAAAAGTGAGAGCAGGAAAACAGAAAATGTAACGTTTCTCCTTCACCTGCTGAAGGGTTTTATTCCTCCCCCAAGGAAGGGCTGAAACAGCGTTTTAACTGTTTGCACTCAATAAAACACTAAAAGCTTCAGCGCGGACAAGGACATGGTTTGGCTTTGTTTACAGTCCATACAAATAAATCTAATGCAACACACCTAGAGCTTATCTTCATCTTTCAAGCACAATTACTGTTCCTATAATTATTCATAGGAATTATTTATTCACTCTTCACAACACAAATGATAAGTTACTTTTCTATAGACCATGTATCTCTGTCTTATTTATTATATCATGATGCCTCAGGTGGAAAATGTATAATATTTAATGTAATTATATAAAAAATAGTTCATATTTCTCTTGTTTATCTTACTAGAATGAAGGGCACTACAATGCCACATACCACAGTAGTTATAACCCAGATGGATGCATATTAGTGCCTTGTGCACAGGCAGATTATTGCATGTTTATCATTGTCATAATGATCTTGAGGTGAACAGTAGATGTGGTTGTGGTACAACATCATCCATCGTGAGCCCTTTTTTGTAGGCTACACATGTTTCCTAATTAAGTTACATCTAATTAAAAATGCCTCATGGAAACAGTAAAATTCAATTAAATGTCATGAATGTTGACAAAATAAAAGGCTTATGCGATAAATGCTCATGGAAACAGTTCTTCATCAAATAAATGTTAATTGCAGTCGCTACGATATCTGGTTTTTCAAAGACATGGCTGGAGTAAACAAAGATTGATGTAAGTGGTCAGACGGACAGATGGGCTTTCTGTGGAGTGTCTATCAGCCATGATCAGAACAGTTTGGAGCGCTGCCGTTCCCAAACCACAGCTCACCTTCGGCGTCATGTGGCATGTAGCTAACGCTAGGTGTTTTCACACCACCGTCTTCTGATGATAGTTTGGTATGTCGCAGTTATTTAGCACATAAGCACTAATATAACTTAAAGCAGAAGTAAGCGGAATGTTTGTGTTAATATAAGTCTTAAATAGTTCTATCTTCCGACAGCAATCACTTCTATAGAGTGTTTGGTCTGAAACACGGGTCTGTCAGTCACTCTGCTCTGCTGTAAGCCGAGGAGAAAACTTTCCTTGTATCCTACAACCTTTATCCAATGAGGAGAGAGAACGGCATAAAGGGGCGGTCCTCTCTGTGTGTGCAGCCAAGGGATGCGCGTGAATGTGGTGACGTAGGGACGAGGACCAATAGATCCATGACGAGGGCGGGGACTGCTAACTCCATCGGCTGACAAGAAGTTAGCCAAAACCACCGGATCGCTTACTTCTGCTTTAACTTGCATTATTTACCATTTGTTGGTAGATGCGATCCATGTTTGCTAAAAAACTAACTTAAATTGGCTGGCATTCATATCGCTCAGTGGTTTCCAGGCAACGACTCACACTTTGCTTGTGCGCATTCGGTTTTGTGTGTCAGTGTAGAAACAAATGGAAACACCTTAAA